>NC_092629.1:11934843-12002134 GCF_039555335.1 Amphiura filiformis
AATGCGATGTACACTTTGGAAATCATCGTACGGTGTATTAATGCACCCAGACACAAACCCTCTCATATAATTCCAGCATCGTCTTGTTTCATACATATGAAAATGGTGTTTTTGATATTCTCCCTAACATGCTGAAATCAATTTTACCTCTTGACACACCTCTTCAAAGGAACTCCCGACAAGTGCAACTATTTCAATGACGTATGCACCTATACTCCAAGTACATTATAGATAGGAAATACAAGATATCAATACTCTATATGTTGAAGTGCGCCTCTTTACAAAAACCAAAACCCCTTAAAGAAAAAAGTAGGTCATCGCGCCTCCCAAACAAGATTTCTATACCATCAACATTTTTTATTAACTGCAATAATGGTTACCCCGCAGGTGTTATCCGTGGAAACAAGGACTTCTCTATATCAATAAGTCTGTCTCAAATATGGACCATTTTAACCCGTTTTGGCGGGAACTTGATCGAACGCAGACGACAGGAAATTTTAGCTTTTTTATTATTTTGTTGCATTCTTACATTATTAGTTAAAGAAATGTACTTCTCTATATCCATACGCCTGTCTCAAATATGAACCGTTTCAACCCATTTTGGCGGGAACCTAATCGATTGCAGATGGCAAAATAGTTTTGTTTTAATTTGTTGTATTTTCAATCTTTTTTAATATCAGGATATAATAAGTAGGGCGTACATGATATATAGCATAGTATCGGTGGCAAGAATGTCCGTACTCGGCTATTCTACTTTTTCACAGGAAAATGAAAGAAAAAGTTTAAATTGTATTTGGTTTTAAAATTTAAAAGAAAATGAAAAGCATATGAAATTAAAGAATAAAAATAGTGGTGGTTATGAATGAGGGTAATGACTTTGGAACATTTATTATAAAATATTGAAATATGGTGCTTGGACCTCGGAATATCCCTAGGGGATGCATCCCTCGGGTATTCCTCGTACCTTTCATTATGTCCGACTTGTATGCAAACAATAATTGGATTAAACATAACATGGACTCAGGACTGGACGAAATATTAATAATAGGATTATTTAATATCACAACACTACTGTTTTGATACAAGACGTAGTCATTGGATAACATCTTGAAAAGTAAATAAACATGACTGCCAAAATTATCCACAATAGGTATTCGTCCTTATCTTATTTTGTTGTCCAGAATAATTATACCATTCGTTCGTCAATTGCAAAGTTACGCCTATATGTTGGGCATATTTAATTGGACATAGTACCTGCCAAAATAAATTGTCCAAGTCTATAGATGAGTCGACCTCAATATTTATCAACAAAGGCAAGGGACTTACATATCGATATGCTTGAGTGAACCCCGTGCAACCACTACACTGTTCAATAGCCTTATTGTGATGTTGCGGGAGTTTTAAAAACACGAGCCCTGAGCATAATCTGATGCGCGCGCATACTGGCAGGCAAAAAACAATGACAATGACAATGGTAATGATACGTGCGCATACTGCCAGGCATTGACGTCAGAAGTCAACTCATCTATAAAGGCAGCATTTCTTTTCGAAATGCCCTAAAGACATCTCTTTTCGAATGTCATAAAAACAAATCTTACATGTCTTCTGACATAAATGAAGAATATCTATAAAATGTTTTCTACATTGACCACACGTGAACTATCGACCTTTGAACGAAAGCACACCACTTATACTACAATAGAATACAGTTATAATAATTACAAATTCAAAGGCCCTTGATATTCAGAAACTGTCACATAGCTTGCCCAGGTTTCTAGTATTATTAGTATAAATCTATCGATTTTTGGTTTCTGAACACTTAGAAAACCAAAACCGAAAACTTGAACAGTCTCTGTGTCTTTTTACTACTAAATTAGAATATTTCTAAAAATATGAAACGGTCGATATAACGATATTAAAAGGTATATATACACTGTTCAGTGTTTATTTTGATGTTTCACTATTAGTGAAATCAATCTTATAGTCAATAAATATGTTTAATTTTATGACAATTATACAGACAATGTAAAAGCATTAAATGACATATCACAGCTAAACAATAAATTTAGTGATAACATATCATGCTTTTTATCTATGTTTTTGCTCCGTTGTACATCCCCCTAAAGAGTCTACCTTTATCCTCTTAAACAAGAAAGTCGAAAATTTTATTATTTTATCTTCCACAAGGGAATATGTTCAACAAAGAGCACATGTATATTTCCGTTTGACCTGATTCTGCAATTTTGTTATATTCAAATTAATAATAATATAAACCAATGACTGGAAAAGTTGACAATTGAGCTGGTACATTAATTTTAATGACTTTTTTTTATTATAATATAATATAATATTTACAAATAAGTCACTCAATTCTGCTATGGTAACATGTAATAATTGGTATTTTATTGAGGTTTACCAAAACTAACATTATTTGGTTTGTTAATGCCATCTCAATGAAGCATGACAATATATTTCATCACGCCTCTCAATTGTTGTTGATATATAGATATATTATGTCTCCTAACTGTCGTGGGTTTAATTGTATACCGTATTGGTTTTAAAAACATTAATGCGTTTTTTAAAACGTATTAATGTTAAAATGCCCATAATAGAGGAAATAACTGGTGACTTTAGTAGTATGACCTAGTATTCCCAGAAGGAAACTCTTTTCCTTTATTTATCCCAGCAAACACAAAACATTTTCGACAGCATTCGCAAAAGGTTATAATAAGGTTGTTATAAAACGTCGGGTTTAAAGGGCATAAAATGTTTTTCATAACATTCAAAAACGTTTTTATAACCTACTGCAAATATTAAATGTTATTTAAATGATGACAAAATATTTGGCAAAAATGGTTTACAATAACATTTTGAAAACATTAAAAAAATATTGTTGTAGTGTGTTTTCATACAAAATGTTTTAAAACGTTTTCATGACTTATATATAACCCGACACTTAATGTTATTAAAACGTTTTTACCTAAACCAAAACTTAAAATATAACTTGTTTAAAACGTTTTCAAAACATTTGTGTGTTTGCTGTGATATTTGATGTGTTATGCAGAGTATGAACAGGACATACCATGTTATATTCAGTGTTGAGACAAAATCAATGCTAGGGTGCTGATAACGTTCCCTCGCTTTCTTTCCGCCATAAACGAAGCGTTAGCAATCACTAAATTTGACGAAGGGTATACGAAACTTGACACGGGGGCGGCCAGCAATCCGGTTTGATGCTATTATCCAAAATAGTCTCATATTCAACGGCAAAATTCAATAATATTTAATATGATAGGTCAACATTCGACTAAGTTCTAGATTATGAGTTTTTAGTTTTCTATATGATTGCACCGATCATGTTTAAAGCTATATTTTGCAGAAAACCCCATTGAAATTTAACATTTAATTCCAGAGATTTGAACAATTAAAGTTTTTCCAATAGGCAACAAAAGAAATTATTTCCTTCGTTTGGCTATATCTGAAAATCAAGATCACGTAACATATGTGATTTTCTGTGTGTACAAGTATAGAAGGGTTAAAAAACTTCGTACTGACAGACGAGCTTGTAGTATAGATCCCTGTGTATCGGGAGACACGATATTACCAATTGAAAACCCTCATCATAGCATCTGAGATGGCGATCTGGTGAGGTGTTGGTGATATGATCGAGGGTGAATTGTAGTGGTTCCACACTGTACTATGATCTGGAAATTTAAACCAGAATTAGCTCAGATTACAACGCACCGAGCATCACGTGGATTACACGGTTAATAACATGCTACTTTAGAAAAAAATTGGCTTAGTTACAAAATGCACAAGTTTATTTTCTGAGTCGATTCATAGAATAAAAAGTAGGAACAATTTTAAATTAAAGCAATGATCATAATGATTGAGTAATAATGATGAATAATGCGGTAAGTCCCGATGCATAATGGGATGTTGTACAATATCATCTGATATTATCATAACTTTGTAGACGCTGTAAGAGGCATTGATATGACAGTGATATCCCCAAACGTGCGTGTGCGCATAAGAATATTATGACACATGACAGGCTAATACAAGTATATCAGAATATTGTTCAACAGAAACGGTAAACTTAGTGGCCCACCATATGATTTCCATGGGGTGGGAGTTTTTTTGGAAACAAATGCCCAATAGCGAGACAAAGAAAAAGTTGAGAATAAAAAAAATTGCCTCACTGATGAGTAAAAAAAAACTTTCCCTCACCTAACTATGTATAAAGGCATACATTAAAATTTAAATAAAGAGCAATTCGGGCGGCGAAAAAAAATTCGATGAAAAATAATTCCACCTGACCCAAACTCCCATACCCACCACCCCCGAGAATCCAATGGTGCGTCCCTTAAGAAATACGACAATGTTAATTCCAGTATAATAAAGACGATAGGTTTCCAACCCCACCCACCCACTCACCAGTCATAAACAAATAGGACATTTAATCATACTCATACAAACGAAAGCGAGAGACAAACTTTGTCTAAAAGTAGCCGGTAAATTGTAGTATTCATACTATGTGCACTACTACCTTTTTTACAGAGCCCTGTTTAGATAATGACATGATATAATCATATGTGTAACCTATCAAAATAGAGCTTTTAGATCTCTTGGTACTTTTAAGCTTTATCCATGTCCGCCCTACTGGCTTTACTTACCATATCAATACATGATATAGTCCTCTTTGTAACCCCGGAGGGGGTTCTCCCTGGTCGAAGGTATACGGGGATGTGCCACGGTTTTGGGGTACCTTTTCAGCAATTTTGGTATATCTATGGGTGGGTTTTCAGTGCAGACCAAAAGTGCCCCTAAAAGCGCACAATTAGGGCAAATTTGGGTGCTTTTTGGGTGTTTTTTGTGAAAAATTGGTATACTGATGGGTGGCAAAAAACAGCAAAAAGTAGGTATAGAAAAAGTCGGCATCCGAAAGTCTGCGTGGCACATCCCCGTAAATTATTTTTCGAAGAACCCCGCCCCCGGGTTTGTAACCAATCAAAGTAGTTCTTAGAGGCCGATAATTCGGTAGGTAGTGACCATAGGGGTAAATGAAGATGGTACAATCAACAACCTCATCACTCCTTCCTTATCAAAAGTTAGATGTTGGTACTTTAGTGTTAGTGAAAAGTCCATAATCATGATTTGTCATTGAGCTTGTGGCGTATCAGGGTTGATCGATGTTTTGTTAGCAATTTGTAAGCAATGTGTCTAACCTGAGCTAACCAATGATATTTATTATTCACAGTATCTTTGAATGTATTATTTGGCTCTCATATCTGTTGCAAAACATGCATGAAACCTTATAGGTTGAGAGTGAAGGTCAAAGGCATTAGACCAATATGGAAATTGTATCTGATAAAATCTAAGCATTCTCCTTTAACATGTTCAATTGAAACACATTTTGTTCATTCAACAATACATTATAAAGAGCGCACACTACTCTCCACATTTAACTTACGTATGGTGTTCAATATCATTGGTGTATCCTTTTCTAAACCCGTGCAACTGAATCTTCGGCGTGCAGGTGTATATGTCGATCTGCTAAAAGGTTACCATTCAATTCTTCTTTTTCTGTGCATATCTTACTAGAATCACCTGCCGACCTGGCCGGTAGCCGCAAGCTGAGCACATACGGACACTAACCTAACCTTTTGTTTGATCATCAAAATGTGTTCCTTTTCTGTATTTATTCCTTTTTGCACTAACCATATCGATTGGAGATGGAAAGAAGTACGTTCTTTTGACTTTTTTTTTGGATACAATTTGATACAATTATAATCATTTTTGTTTCATTCATATCATGAAATGTAAATACGTCAGGGGATTGTAAATTAGTCTGCATGGTCATTGTTCACACGGTCGTTATACCGATGAATGGGTTTTGTTTTTTCAAAGGTTCTTCCTGATTTATACTCTTCGCTCCATATTACAAATGAGGTTCGATTTAGCCCAGGCGGCGGATGACATGATCGAGCCGGCAACCCGTGAAACCGCCCGGCCGTATGGCATTTTCCATATACTCGGTTAGTTTTGTGGGGTTCATTATCGAACCCCAACGGTTTTAGCTTGTATTTATATTATTTATCAACATAGGCCTATTTGTTTGTGATATTTCAAGCGTTTTAAAATTTCAAAATAATCCCATTCAATTACACGGTTGACGATGAAAATTTACTGAATTTAGGGAATGCATGTCATACACCACCTGATTTAGCCACAGCAGACATACAAATCTAACTTGTGTATGGCTGATTAAAAATAAATGAAATTGGACAAATACAGGGATTGCTACAGTTCGTGTTCCTTAGTGTCTTATTCTTATGCTGGGGTTCGGAGGCAAATAAGTGATTCATAACACTTGCAATCTACGTAGCAATAATCAACATTTATTCACAGGGCGCTGCCATCTTGGAACGGGTTGCCAGCCCGAACGATGTGAGTGAGTTGCCAAACGTAATAGCCTAAATCAGATATCACCACATCTTTCCCCTTTTGGGAAGATTGAACAATCTTGTTGCTGCAACTAATATTGATCAAGTTGTATTGGCAGTAATATGTCCATTCATTAGAGTTTTTGTTAATCTATGAGAGTCTTTTTTCTCTTTAATCAAGTTTCAGTGCCTTTATATTTTTTAACTTTCAAACAAAGAAATTAGATTGTAAACAAAGAGAACTGGATGGATTATCCAAAACTCTGTGCTGGGTTACAGGGTGTTATTTTTTCCCTATTGCTTGAACTCCAACACTGAAGGCACTTTCATTTGAACAATTATGAAGAGTTCCTCTTCTTTCTTCCATGGAACGCTAGAACCGAGATCACATGTTGTATATATGAGGATTTGTTACTGTATTGCATGTAGGTTAGCCTGGATGTTGATTCTTTGAATAAACACAAATTCCAAAACTTGCAACTTGTGAAAACATATTTACATAAATTCACTGAAAGTTTGTGAAAGTTCATACAGTCAGTTCAGACATCACATGAGTTTGTTTAAGCAGGCAAAGTGTTTTCACTAAATTTGACTCTGTGCAAAGTATAGTCATGTGAAACACATATTATTGTTGGTAGTCCTGCAAATATGCTGGTGGTTTCACCATCCTGCCAGATCTGGTTCTCACCGATGGTGCTGCTGCTCTGGTGCTGTCTTGTTGACATGTAGCTGGTTGAACTGGTTGGTTCACTGGTGCTGCTGCTGCTGCTGCTGGTTGACCTAGTGGTTCATCATCATCATCAATTGGATCAACATGCTGGTAAGTCTTCTTCAAATGCTTTCTGTTTCTTTTCAGATTTCTGCCATTTGACAGCTTTACCACATACGATCGGTAAGGTAATCTTTTGACAATCATACCCTTAGTTGACCACTGCTTGTTTTGAAAGTCATAAATGAGAACATGATCTCCTAACTGAAGTGGTTTGAGATCTTTAGCGTTTTGATTGTAGTAATCAGCTTGCTTCTGCTTGTTTTCATTGATCTTTCTTGAGACTCCTTTTGCCACTCTTGGAGATAGTAGCTTTTTAGTAGTTGGTAGGCGAGTCTTCGTTCTCCTACTCATTAGTTTCTGCACTGGACTAAATCCATCTTGGCCTGGTGTGTTTCTGAAGTCCAACATGGCTAGATATGGATCTTTATTATCTGCTTTTGCTTTCTTCAACAGTCTTTTTGCTGTTCTGACTGCGTTTTCTGACTTCCCATTGCTCTGGGGATATCCTGGAGATGACGTTGTATGCTGAAACTTCCATTTCCTGGCAAATTCTTGGAATTGTTCACTGGTAAATTGTGTGCCATTATCAGATATTACAGTATCAGGTATCCCTTGTCTTGAGAAGTGCATCTTGACTTTGGAAATTACTGTCTCTGATCTCATGTCAGGTAGATAATCTATCTCCCAGTAGTTGGAAAAATAGTCTACTGTGATCAAATAGTTGCGATCATCAAGGTGGAAAATGTCCATTCCGACTTTTGCCCATGGTCTGCCTGGGACATCATGTGGATGTAGTGTTTCCTTCTGTTGCTGATCAGAGTATCTTCTACACATCACATTTTTCAACATAGTCTTTGATCTGTGCTGTCATCCCTGGCCAATACATGCTTTCGCGTGCTCTTGACAGGCATGCTTGTATGCCTTGATGGGAAGCATGAATATTCTCAACCATTCTCCTGCGTGCTGCTGGAGGTACTACAAGTCTTTCTCCCTTGTAGATTAGATCTTTCTGCACAGTTAGTTCTTCTCGGATGCCCCAGTAAGTCTTTAACTGCTGTGGAACATGTTGCTTGTCTTCTGGCCACCCATGAACTATCATGTTGTGTAACTGCTGCATGATTTGGTCTGCTATTGTCTCTCTTTGGATAACATCTATCAGACTCTCTTCAAGGTCCAACTCTTCAAGTAGATTAACTGCTTCCAATTCCAGTTCTTGCTGTATATTGGTATCATACTCTGGAAGGTATGCTCTGCTTAAGGTGTCTGCTAATACTAGTTTGCTTCCAGGTGTGTATTGAATTTCATAGTCATAGGTTCCCATCTTCAAAAACATACACTGTTGACGTTTAGGTGCTTTGTGAAGCAGTTTCTTCTGTATGATCTCGAGAGGTTTGTGGTCACTCTGGATCCATACCTTTCTGCCATAGGTGTAAGCATGAAATCTTTTCAATCCATACCATGCTGCTAGAAGCTCCTTTTCAATTTGAGCGTATCTTGTCTCAGTGTCAGTCAGAGCTCTGCTAGCATATGCTATTGGCTGGCCTTCTTGAAGCAAGGCTGCACCTAGACCTGTCTCCGAGGCGTCAACTTGCAAAGTTACGTCTTTCTTACTGTCAAAGTAGCGTAGAACTGGATGGGCTGTCACAGCTTTCTTGATCTGGTCTACAGCTTTGGTGTGGTGATCTGTCCACTCCCATAGTACATTCTTCACAGTGAGTTTTCTTAATGGCTCACAGAGATCACTCAAGTGTGGCAGGAACTTACTGAGATAGTTTACAAATCCCAGTAGACGCTGTATTCCTTTAACATCAGTTGGTAGAGGCATCTCTCCAACTGCTCTAATCTTCTCAGGATCAGGTTTCAATCCATCTTTGGATATTATATGGCCAATGAATGGCACTTCTTCCATTCCAAGCTTGGCCTTATCTTTGTTGATCTTCAAGCCAACTTCTTGGCATCGCTTCATGAGTTCCCTGAGATTCTCATTGTGATTTTGTATTGCTTCTTCTTTTGTCTCTCCAACTCCAAATATCAACATATCATCTGCTATGGACTCTACTCCTTTCAGCCCTGCAAGTGCTTGCTGTTGGCGTCTTGTGTACTCTTCTGGTGCGCTTTTCAGCCCAAATGGCATGCGCAGCCAGCGATATCTGCCATAAGGAGTATTGAAACATGTTAACTTTGAACTAGCTTCATCTAGTTCAACATGCCAAAACCATTTCTTGTGTCAAGTACGCTGAATACTTTTGCTTGATGGAGTTCAGGAAGAATTTCTTCTATTGTAGTCATATGATGATGGCTTCTCTTTATGGCCCGATTCAAGTCTTTCGGGTCTATGCAGATGCGCAATTTTCCTGATGGTTTCCTGACTGCTACCATGCTTGAAACCCAATCTGTAGGCTCAGTTTCTTCAATGATTATCTTGCGCTGTACCATGTCATCAAGATCTGTCTTGAGTTGTTCTTTGACTGCAACTGGTACCCGCCGTGCTGCATGGACTACTGGTGTGACTGTTTTATCAATCTCTATATGATACTTGCCAGGTAATTTTCCAGTACCATCAAATACATCTGGATATTCTGCTTCTAGTTGCTGTATTGTCAGAGGCCGTATTTGTGCTGCTGCAGTCTGCACTTGTGCAATGTTGTCATATATAATTTCTATCAGGCCCATGGCTTCTGAAGTTTTGCGTCCCAAAATCGGTACATATTTGTCAGAGCTCACAATTTCAAACACTACGAGATATTTTCTCTGGTTCTTCGGGTTTATCACCTTCAGTTTTGCTTTGCCAATCGGGCGTACAAGAGTTCCATCATACATCCTCAGGATGGTTTCTGTCTTCTCCAATTTGTATTTAATGTTCTTCAAATGACTCTTGCTGAGAACATTGCATGAAGCTCCAGTGTCTATTTCAAACTGAATTTCTTTCTGCTTCTCTATCGTCATTGTTGCTATGATGCTCTTTTCCAGCTTATTTACTTCCACAACTGTTATCTTGTTAACTTCGTCATAACTTGTGGTAGACTCATCTGTGTCTTCACCTTGGTCGATCCTGTTAACTGTTTTCTGTGATAAACACACATTACTGAAATGGTGCTTCTTCTTGCATTTGGTACAGGTTTTTCCATAAGCTGGACATGCTTCTTTACTTGCTTTGTGCTCTTTTCCACAGTACATGCAATTCTGATGCTCTTGCCTTTTGTCTTTGTGGTATCTAGGATTCTGCTGGTCCTGTTTTGTATATCTGGCCTTGTTACTCCTTCTTGCATAATGTATTTGCTGTTCACTACTGCTCGCCATGTTTTTTAACTGCTGGGTTGTTGCCTCACTTATCTTAAGTGCATCTATGGCTATCTTAAGTGAGCACTCTTCTTCTTTTCGGAACAGTCTGGCTCTGGCTGAATCATCTTTACATCCCAGTATCAGAATGTCTCTGATCATATCCTCTTCATCTTTAAACTTACAGTTAATGGCCAGATGTCGTAGCCGATCCACAAATTGCTCTGTATTTTCATGCTGTTGCTGTACTGCTCTATAAAAACAGTATCTATCATAAAGTACATTGTGTTTGACAATAAAATTATCTTCCAAAGCTTTCACGATTTCTTTGGCATCTGCCATCTTGTCATCGGACAATTTCAGCCCAAGAAGGATTCTCTTACAAGCCGGTCCCATCAGCGTTTTTAGTGTGGCTGCTTGTACGGTTGTATTCTTTTTGTCTAATTCTGTAGCAATAGCATAATCATTATAGGCATCTTTATATGTTTTCCAGTTTTCCTCCGTGTTGCCTTTGCATATCATATGCGGCGGACATGGCAACTGGAACTCAGCCATGATTTATTTGCACTTGTCGCCAAAGCGCCTTGAGTTCGTTGAACCTCAAGATAATCGCCGAATACGCTATTAGTAATTAGTATCGCCGAAGCGCCTTGAGTTCGTTGAACCTCAAGATTAATTGCCGAATACGCTATTAGTAATTAGTATCGCCGAAGCGCCTTGAGTTCGTTGAACCTCAAGATTAATTGCCGAATACGCTGTTAAGTGTTAGTATCGCTGTAGCGCCTTGAGTTCGTTGAACCTCAAGATTAATTGACGGATACGATATTATTATCGCGAAGCACGAATAATTTATCCAAACAGCCTTGATTTATGCTCAAAATCAAGAAAGCGTCTGTTATGCATGTATATATGTTGGCAAAGAAATTGTATGTAACTGCCTGTATGTATGCCTTTTTACGCGCAAATTTGCGTCGTGCTATGCATATATTTAAATAACCTTGCAATATAATACACACTTGATTTGCCGAAAAGTCTTGATTTCACCATGGAGGTAATTTGCTGCCACCATGATTTAACTTTAAATTAAGACTGCTGAACATGTCATGCTGCTGATCATGTTCGTACGTATACACAAATACTACTACTCGATCTGGAGACTGTGTCTGTGACTAGCTAGGCTGTAACTGCCACTTCACTTGCTAAAGTAAGTAAGCTTAAAATTCGTGCTTATCATGCACCATAAAACTAAGTTCAGTATACATTGAATCTGTTTTTACTTTTGTTTTATTGTTATTGTACATGTGTACATGTATACCATGACGTTACCGACACTCGTGTGCCAAATTCTGCAGTCATTCGCTGTCACACAGGCTCACAGGTCTGCTATCTTCATCGGCTGTTTTCTGCAAAACACGGCTCCCGATTAGGCTGTGGCTTTCCCTGTAATTGCTACACCACTCTAGACACCATGTCTTATTCTTATGCTGGGGTTCGGAGGCAAATAAGTGATTCATAACACTTGCAATCTACGTAGCAATAATCAACATTTATTCACAGGGCGCTGCCATCTTGGAACGGGTTGCCAGCCCGAACGATGTGAGTGAGTTGCCAAACGTAATAGCCTAAATCAGATATCACCACACTTAGAAAGCTGTTAAAAGTACCGGTTATTAATCAACAAACGATGCAATATACAATGTAAAAGATACATTTATTTTAATAATTCACATATTAAGAAACTATCCAAATAACAATACGTCGGGCTTCCAAGTCCTGTACAAGTCCTGTATTCACCTGTCTTCTCATGCCTTCAATTAAGATCAAAATAGAGACCTTATGCACACCCTCGTTGGCCCACGTCAAGCTAATTACAAAAAATGTACTTGGAAACGTTATGTGATTTTTGTTTTGAAACCATCTTCGATTATGTATTGACAGCGTCCGGCCAAAGGTACACGGCTCACAGGTTTCATCGTTATTTAAACGTTTCACCTTGTGATTCTCAAATTACCATTGACAAACCACAAACGTATCCAATCACATTCACCTTGGAAGTTTTATATTTATTGCTCCACCGGGTGCTCCACGTAAGCTACGATCATTCTAACTTGTTTGAAGAGAAACAAACACTGGCTTGTCAAATGAAATGTAGGTACACATTATTTTTGAAATCGTCTCACTTGACGTGGTTGTCCTGCGCAGGCGTATGGTTTCATAATCTTTCAGAGTGGGCGTTATCATTAAAGTTGCACATTTGTTAGATGTAGTGTAGTACTTTATTTGTGATGTTATAGGGAAATTTAAATGTCATATAACAATAACAAAAGAAAAATAAGCAAAAGAACAAACCAAAACAAACTATAGATTAATTGACTTTTTATAAAAACCGAAAATATGTACATTAATCAACTTCGAAAACTTGTATTAAGTAAGCAACACATACATGTATAAAGCAATATACTCACCACACGATAATAAACATGGGATGTTGGTTATTCAGTCCTCTGGGTACAGCATCCCATGTTAACAATACGTTCATTCTATGTGAGAGCATATGATTTGTAAAATGGGACTCTGGTATTTACATTAATTAACTACATAAATCTGACTGGCAGGTGTTTTAAATCATAAATAGTAACACAATCGCTCAATATTTCAAGTTATCTTGATGGTGGTGAGCGATACAAGTAACATTACATTACAACTGATTTAAAATGCTGGTATTGTACTTGGTTTCTCTATCTAAAGTCATGAAACTGATAAAAGGACACTCATTATCACAAAAATACTGTTTTCATAAACACGTACTCTGCAAAGTAGTTTCAAAATTGCGAAGTCTCTTGATGAATGTGATACCAGTATGCTTCGACTGTATTTATAAATACCTATTTATAAATACGCACGTTATAACCTCCGCACTGCCATAACAGCTTGTAGACAGGATGTCTGGAAATGGCCTTTGACACAGTGGGTGGTCTTTCTGTACCTTGAATGCAAAAGCGGTAAACAACACCAGACTGTGCAGCACAATTCTCTATTTTGTTCCAACTTTGTGATATAATTGCAAATGTTTCCGTCGATAAATATGTTTTCCGTCGGAAAATACTTTCAAAATTTGGTTTTGATATTAAATATATTACAAATTCGGAATATAATTCTGCTCATCAATTAATACTTAAATTTGATGATATTTATCTAAACAGTTCCTATCCTTTTCTGTATAGTGTTCAATGGCGTGTGGATTTGGTCACGTTTGCTGGTCTAGGTATGTCGTGCCCATGGGTCACGTGCGTATTAATTTTATAAATACGTATTTATAAATATAGTCGAAGGTTACCTACAAATTTGACATTCTCAAAACATACTGGACCAATTGAACTGCCCGAAGAAATAGCGCGGCATCTGCTTGCATGAAGCAGGCTTATTACTGATATCTCATAACAGTAAGCAAAACAATTAATAAGTAACAATTATGTTCACCCCTGTATATCCGAAACAAAAACAATTTTTTTAAAATCAAACTAACAAGCAGCCAATACATGTACTCTTTAGCTCTGATTTATAACACCTTATTTGTTCAAATCAATATATAGAAGCACTGCGCTAGTTGTCTTTTTCGAGAACGCTTTGTGCACAAATCAATAGGGCATGTAATGGAGCAAACTGCAACTTTTGAATTTGCATCTTCATTGGATCGTCGTGTCTTTATTTCTTAAACGATTACAACGAATGAGGTCTTATTATGATATATATGTCTTTGTTTAGGATATACAGGGGCTAAACATACCTGGTACTTGAATTATTTTCCTTACTCTATACAAAGGAAGTACCTGCTACGTTGTGGTTACTCATTGGTGCTGCATTTTGATGGTGGGAGCAGCTTACAAGTCGTCTATTTCCAGTAAAAGGGCAGCATTGGTTTTGAATTTCACTTGCAGATACCGCGTTTTAATTAACTTTTGGAGTAGAAGTATGATGGTGACTCTCTTTTCAGTTAATAGCCATTTCAGTTTAAGTTGTTGAAGCCTACTCAAAGTGACCGCAAGTTGCAGCTCATAATTACCAGGTTCGTGTTTCACCAGTATAATCAAAATCCACGTATTATTATCTTCCATATTAACTCGAAATCGTTATATTTCCTATTTTACTGTATTTGCTTACCTACTTTTTTGCTCTGTGTGTGGGAGTTTGATAAGACTCTATTACTAAAATGTACAAACCATAGATTTAGTTTTTATTAACATTTGAGCCCATGAAAGTACGAGAAATGACTATTATTATCACAAAAATATTGTTTTTCAAGCTTTATAAAGAGAACTTCATCTTTGTATCAAACTGCAAGTGTTGCAATATCAACCAATCCAATTATGGTGTCCAGTTCTGAGTCCATGTCAAAGTAAATCCAATCATGTTTGCATACAAGTCGGGCATAATACAATTTAACTTCTGTAATCATATTTTACAACACACGTCCATTTCTGCATTTGTTATCCCTCAAGCATGGACAAAATCCCCTAATTCAGTTATGTAAATAATACAACACCACAACTTTATTTTGCAGCTTTACAGACGAATTTATTGGCATAACTTCCCGAGGACTTATAGCTTTCTGAAAGCGTATCTGATTGGTTAATTCAGCAAAATATTCATCTAACTGATCAATTAAAATACAACTTCTATATTTTTAGCTCAATCCTTATCAACCATACCATTCTGACATGTTGTTGATTGGCTCAATAATGCACGAAAGACAACCAGTGTGGTGTTTATCCCCCCCCCCAATTGTATTTATAGATAATTTTTTTCAACAAGAACTACATCACCGATACTATGCATTCATATATTTGTTAAGTGAATTTTATCATCACATTTACTAAACAAATAAAACTATTAATGTAAAATTCCAACAAATATAAAATAAAACTTCCTGTCGTCTGCGTTCGATCAAGTTCCCGCCCAAAACGGGTTAAAATGGTCCATATTTGAGACAGCCGTATTGATATAAATAAGTCCTTGTTTCCACGAATAACACCTGCAAGGTACTCTTTATTGCAGTTAATAAAAATGTTGATGGTATATATAGAAATCTTGTTTGGGATGCGCGATGACCTACTTTTTTCTTTAAGGGGTTTTGGTTTTGTAAAGAGGTGCACTTCAACATAAAGAGTATTGATATCTTGTCTCTCCTATCTATAATGTACTTGGAGTATAGGTGCATGTACGTCATTGAAATAGTTACACTTGTCGGGAGTTCCTTTGAAGGGGTGTGTCGAGAGGTAAAATTGATGTCAGCATGTTAGAGAGAATATCAGAAACACTATTTTTATCATGTATGAAGCATATCGACAATGGAAGTGTATGAGAGGATGTCTATCAATGGACTCAACGAAGAAGCGGTGCAATAATACACTGCACGTTAAGTACACATTTAAATTTCTGGGCCCAATTATAGCCTGCTTCAAGGTAACGACTTTTGCAGATTATTATACTGATATTATTTATTTACGAAATTATTTATTTAAGATTACCATCTTTGCAATAAAATGTATCAAGGATTATATCAATACTTTTCACAGGTAGATTGAATTGTTAGGACAAGTCATCTCAGGCATTTCTTTGGCAACCAATGCACGGTACAATTAACACACACACACCGCGCAATGAAGGTTAGCAACATTTTTAAACTGTTGCGATTTGGTAGTTAACAGAATCTTGCGAAGAGTTGTGAGTTTTGGCTAAAATTGCAGTGATCACTTAATAGCGAGTGTATAGAAGAATTCAAATATAAGATATACTTTTGTAGGTCTTGTGGTTCTTGAATTATGTTGTAGAAAGGGCTGAAACTACAAATGTATAACACTTTTGTAAAACGTACATAACTTATTAACAATAATAAGTCAAGCAAGTTTTCAAAGTATATTATTTGTGGAATGAAGTTTTGCAAAACATCAAAGTGTTATTTTACAATAATATATTGATTTTATAGATAATCAAAAACTTGTAAAATAAAATGAATATGTATTCTACTCCCATATATCTGGGTGTTTCCCGTCTTTCAACGTTAAATAAAGCTAAATCCGTGATTTGTTCATTTTATTCAATATAAATTGGCAACTTAGAGTCTCATCAACTTCCAAAAGACAGACCAATTAAGAATGCATTAAAAATAAAATACAGTAAAATAAGAAATATAGCGATCTCGAATTAATATGGAAGATAACTATCACTTTGCCAATATTCCTGAATTTTAGTTATACTGGTGAAATGCGAATCTCGTAATTACGAGCTGCGGTCACGTTGAGTGGGCTTCAACAAGGAATGAAAAAATGGCTATTAACTGAAGAAAAAAATCATACACTTCTGCTCTAAAAGTTTATTAAAACACAGCAGTATTTGTTAGTGAATTACAAAACACCTACTTCCTTTTCACTGGAAATAGACTACTTTGAATCAAACAACAGTGTCTTACACTTCACTGTAAGTGATTTCAATCTTACAGTTCAATAATTATGTTCAATTTTATCACAATGCTACAGACAATGTAAACATAAGTGAAACAATAGCGTATCATGCTTTTTATCTGTGCTTTCGTTACATTGTACATTCCCTAAAGAGTCTACCTATATCCTCTGAACAGAAAAAGTTGTAAGTTCTATTCGTTCGCCATCCACAAGGGAATAAAGAGCACAATATATATTTCCATTTGACCTAATTCTGTACTTCCATGATATTCAAAGAAATAATAAACAAACACATGACTTTGAATTTAACAATTGAACTGCTTCGTTAATAACAATGACATTTTATTACTATAATATAATATTCCCAAACGAATCATTCCAGGTTAAAATTGTAACTCACAGCACACAATTAGATTAAATTGATATTTTATTAAATACTGCAACGTTAAACAAACACGGAACCTTATTTGGTTTGTTAATAACATCTCAATTAAGCATGACAATAGATGTCATTATATCTTCTCAATTATTGAAAGATATGTCGAATCTCAAGCTGTGATAATTGAAACATTATCATTCGTATCATTGTTGCTTTTGATTTTGTACTTTTTATTGATATTGTTTAATACACATAGTAGGGGAAGTTGATCTGGTGACTTTATTACTAATTGAACTACCTAGTATTCTCATTGCAAACTCTTTTCCTTTATAAAAGTTTTCGATTGAGCTATGCAGAATGTTAACAAGACATACCGTGTTCTATCCCACCATTTCCACGCGAGTGTTGAGACAAAATCAATGGTTAGGTTCTGGTAAAGTTTCCTATCTTTCTCCCTACCTTACACCACAGATTACACGACGTGCTAGCAATCACTAAACTTGACGAGACGTATTCGAAACTTGACACGGGGTTGGCCAGCACACCGGTTTGAACATGATCCAAAATGATCTCATATTCCACGGCATAATCCAATAACGTATATTCAATATGATAGCTCAACATTTCATCTCAAGTTGTGGAGTATGAGTTTCTCTTCCCATTACATTCAGAGGTCATATCATGAGCGTACAAGTATATTAGGGTTACGGAACTTAGTACTGATCGATTAGCTTGTAGTATAGATCCCAGTGTATGGGGAGACAAGATATTACCAATTGAAAGCCCTCATCATAGCATTTGAGATGACGATCTGGTGAGGTGTCGGTGATATGAACGAGGGTGAATTGTAGTCGTTCCACACTGTACTATGATAGGGAAATTTGAACCAAAATTAGCTCAGATTACAACGCACCGAGTAGCACGTGGATCCACGGGTAATAACATGCTAGTTTAGAAATAAATAAATAAAATAATTTGCAATTTGAGAAAATACAAAAACAATTGTGTTCCTGAAATTTCCGAAATTTGGGTCGGCATTCATTTGTGCAGGAATTTTTTTCCCAATTTGTTCAAAATCTGAGGCGGTCGGGCCCGTAGAACAGGGGTTTCTTTTTTCGTCACCTTATTGAAAATCATGATTTGTCATTGAACCTGTTGCATATTACGGCTGAACGATGTTTTGTTAGGAATTTATATGCCAAAATGTGGCTAATTTAGGTTAACTAATGATATTTATTATTCCAACAGTATTCAATTGGTGTCTTCAAATGCATATAGGGGGCCTATTTGACTATCATATCTTAACGCGATTGCAATACATGCATAAAACCTCACAGGTTGAGAGAGGAGGTTCGAAGTTATTAGACATACGAGTATGTGATGCGATCAAGCACAATCAGTCGGAACTCGGAAATATTAAATTTTCGGTTTCTAAAAGGATAGTAAAAAGCATTTACAAAACCCCATTGAAATTGAACAACCAGTTCCAAAAATATGAGCAATTAACGAGTTTTCAAAACAAAAGGAAACAAAGGGGAATAATTCCTTTGTTTGGCTATATCTCAAAATCAATATTTCCGAGTTCCGACTGATTTTGCTTGATCGCGTCACATATATGTAATTGAATTTGATAAAATCAGAGCATCATCCTTTAACTTTTAATTGAAAATATTTGGTTCATTCAACAATACATTATAAAATCGCAAACTACTCTCCACATCTGACTAATTTATATGGTGGACAAAGTCTGGTGTTCAATATCATTGGTTTCTCCTTTTCCAAACGCGTGCAACTGAATCTTCGTCAAGCAGGTGTGCATGTCGATCTGCTGGAAGGCTCTCATTCAATAATCGCTCTCTTTTTCTGTGCATATCTTACTAGAATCACCTGCCGACCTGGCCGGTAGCCGCAAGCTGAGCACATACGGACACTAACCTTTTGTTTGATCGTTAAATGTGTTTCTTTTCTTTATTTTATACCTGTTCGCACTACCCATATCGATTGGAGACTGAAGGGATTTCATTTTTTTGCAATGTGATAAAAATCATTTTTAATTCATTCGTATCACGAAATGTAAATACGAATAGGGAATGGAAATTAGTCTGCAGGTCATTGCTCAGACGGTCGTTATACCGATGATTGGTTCTTGTTTTGATACGTTGGTTATTTAAAAGAGTCTTTCTGATTTATAGTTTTTTCAAAAGTTCCTCATTGCAAAGCGGGGACAGTAGACAAATCTAACCTTAGTGCCCAGCACTATGTTGAACAAGGAGAAGTCGTGCGCTTTCTTTGTTAAAAGCAATTTCTCAATTGATTTCATTGCATTGGAAGGCAAAGATTGAAATAAAACATGTTTCCATTTTTTTAAAGACCGTTTAGTCCCTAAAATCCAAGATGGCCGCCGTGATTGAAAATTTGCCATATTTTACTCATAAATTGCGCTTTACAAAGGGTACAGAATGGAAGTCCCCTTCTCGGGTTGAGTACAAGAAGTTTTGAAGGTGTTTCTTTATAGATTTGAAGACGCTGAATAAAATGAGAGAAGTCTGCACCATCGAAAAGTGTGGGAATTCTTGGTAGAGGGCGTTTTTCAAGATGGCCGCCAAAATCCCTTAAAATCACCATAACTTGGTCAGAGAAGCACCCAGCAGCACGATTCTGATGTCTATACCCATGTTTTCAGGGTCAAGGAATCCAATAGAGTAATTTACAACAGCCTAGAGCCTATCATTCCAAGATGGCTGCCAAAATTTCAAAATGGCCGCCAGTGAAAATTAATTTGGCTATATCTCGGGTGCAAAAAGTCCTAGAAGTATGATGCTGGTGTCTATACCCATGTTTACAGGGTCTAGAAATCCATTGGA
This sequence comes from Amphiura filiformis, assembly GCF_039555335.1. NCBI lineage: Eukaryota > Metazoa > Echinodermata > Ophiuroidea > Amphilepidida > Amphiuridae > Amphiura > Amphiura filiformis. The sequence continues at coordinate 11,955,045 of NC_092629.1, forward strand.
ATAATCTAAAACAGCACAGGACCTTAAATCCCAAGATGGCTGCCAAAATTTAAAAATAACCACCACTAAAATGCAGAATTTTGCTTTTATTATTATCTTATCGGTGGTTTATACGGCCTTATACGGGGTTTACGATCCTTACCTGGGGCTAAGATACATTAACCTTAGCATAACGCAGTCTAAACCCCAGATAAGGTATCTAAACCCCAGATAAGGCCCCGTAACCCCAGATTAAGGGACGTAGACTCCAGATAAAGCAGTCCAAACCCCAAATAAGGTGCCTTAACCCTATATAAGGAACATAAACCACAGATAAGGCATCTAAACCCCACGTAAGGTGCCTTAACTCTAGATAAGGATCGTTAACCCCCGATAAGGGTCGTAAACCCTAGATAAGGCATCTAAACCCCAGATAGGGCACCTTAACCCCAGATAAGAGACATAAATCCCAGATAAGGCAGTTTAAACCCCAGATAAGGCGCCTTAACACCAGATAAGGAACGTAAACAACAGATAAGGCATCTTAATCCCAGATAAGGCGCCTTAACTTCAGATAAGGATCGTTAACCCCAGATAAGGGTCGTAAACCCCAGATAAGGCATCTAAACCCCAGATAGGTCGCCTTAACCCCAGATAAGAGACATAAATCCCCGATAAGGCAGTTTAAAAAACCCACTAAGGCACCTTAAACCCTAGATAAGGAACACAAACCCTATATATATAGGGTGATTCGGACAAGTATGGACTAGGCAGATGATCAGTTATGCTGCCCTCAGGTAGTTATCGTTAGCACTAAACATCTGGGTGTCAATGAATTTTCAAGACAACATATCAGCCTCCATTCTTATCCGAATCACCCTATATAAAGGTAGTCTAAATCCTGGATAAGGCATCTAAACCAAGATGAGGCGCTCTAACCCCAGATAAGGGACGTGAATCTAGGATAATGCAGTCTAAACCCCAGATAAGGCGCCCTAACCCCAGATAAGGGACGTGAATCTAGGATAACGCTGTCTAAACCCCTAAACCCATTACATTGTTGTCAATGGGAAAATGGCTGATTTCGGGTGGAATGTTAAATAGTTAAATAAAGTTAAACGCCACCAATTGCAGGTGAAACTAGATGATTTAGATCCCAAATGATCAAAAACTCAACATAGGTTGAAATGAGACTTTTCGCAAACAAAATGGCATTGTGCCCTTGAAGCTGAAAGTTACAATTAATTAGATAGGGCGAATATAATGCTAAAAAGTGTCATATAATGAGAAAAATATACCATTTCGAAGCATCAAAACCCAAAATGTACTTTTTTGGCTATATCACTTGGTCAATAACAGTGATTTTAAACAGTCTTTTCAGATGCCACGCAAACAAATAGTTAGTTCATCATGTCCATGCATCGCCCAGGCCTATTAGTGGTGTATAACCATGAACTAGTGCCATGAGTAGGTACTGTATCTGATATGCCGTCCATCTTGGACCTGGCAAGGGGTCTGGTTATGTAAAACATTGTGCTTTTGGTTCAAAGACATAATTATACACTTGGAAACGTGATCATAAAAACAAACTCATATACATTTAAGCAGTATATAAGCAGCCTCACATTGATCCTTTACTGAGAAGCAACCAGTCTGTCTTTAGATCAGGTCGAAGCTGTGCTCAGCAAATACACATTTTGAGGAGGATCGTGGAAGGCTTCAAGGAGTACCAACTTCCCTTGACAGTCACTTTTGTGGACTTCAAAAAAGCCTTTGACTCCATCAACAGGTCCGTCATATTCTCAGTGCTGCGGCATTATGGAATATCAAAGGTTGTGGTCAATGTCATCCAGGTGCTCTACAAGGACTCCAATAGTGCCGTTATGATAGATGGAAGTATCTCAGAGCCTTTCCAAGTAACAACTGGAGTGCTTCAGGGTGATGTGTTGGCCCCATTCCTGTTCATTATCCTGGTAGACTACCTCCTGAAGAAATCAACTTCTGGAATTGACGCTGGAATTGTTACCTACCCACGTCGGTCAAGCAGGTATCCTGCTAAGATGCTGAATGACCTGGATTTTGCTGATGATATTGCCCTGTCGGAATCTTCTATAGCCCGGGCCCAGTAGGACTGCAACAGCAGCAGCAGATCTAGGCCTTGTCATCAGCGCACCTAAGACAGAATATATGACTGCAAACTGTAACGCCCAGCCAGCACTTGAAGTCTATGGTAGTACCATCAACCATGTCACAGACTTCAAGTACATGGGTTCCAAGATGGGCTCTAGTGTTGGAGACCTAAAAAGAAGAAAAGCACTAGCCTGGGCCGCTTTCTGGAAACTGGAACGCCTTTGGAGAAGCCCATCCCTGCCAATCGGAACAAAAATCAAGCTGTTTGAGACAACTTGTGTCACTATCCTTCTGTACGGGTGCGAGTCATGGGTAATCACCAAGGACATGGAAAACAAGATCAATGCCTTTGCAACATCTTGCTACAGAGTCATGTTAAACATCAAGCGTGTGGATCGGATCCCAAATGAAACCATCTACACTCTGACCAACACCACTCCACTGGTTGCCAGAGTCAAGATTCATCAACTCAAATTTCTCGGCCATATACTGCGTCTTGAAGATGACGAGCCTGTGAAAGAATATGCCCTTTATATTCCACCACATGGGAAGAGGAAACCGGGACGGCTAGAATATTAAATATATCTTCAAGTGCCTGACACAATCAATGCTAGTTCCAGTGTTTGAAATTTAGATTTTGAGCATACTTTGAGAGAGATATGTGGCTTTTTTGCATGTGTCAGCCAGTTTTACAAGATTTTGGCGGCCATCTTGGATTTTATACCACTTACCCCGAAATATTACATGTTTCTTTGAGTGTCTGACACAAGGCTACATAGTTCCAGTGTTTGAAATTTACATTTTAGCATATTTTGAGAGCGATATGTAGCTTTTTAGCATGTGTCAGTCAGTTTTATAGGATTTTGGCGGCCATCTTGGATTTTACCAGTTACTCCGAAATATTAAATCTTTCTTTGAGTATCTGACACAAGGCTACATAGTTCCAGTATTTGAAATTTACATTTTGGCCTATTTTAAGGGTGATATATAGCTTTTTTTGCATGTGTCAGTCAGTTTTATAGGATTTTGGCGGCCATCTTGGATTTTACCACTTCCCACGAAATTAAAAAATGAAAACATCTTTTTTCCCATTATTTACCCCCACAAGAGACAAAATCAAGTGAAAGTTTGCTTTTAACACCGAAATCGCACGACTCGACATAGTGCTGAGCACTACCTATTCAATGCTGATTAAAAATAAATAAAATTGGAAAAATACAGGAATTGGATAACATTCATGTTGTTTAGAAAGCTGTACCGACATTGATACATTTTAATGCCACACATTATAATAATAGAATACTTTTGAAATAAAAGCAATTCCATTAGCCCCTTTCTTCATCCCTTTACAATGTTTGATATAGATTTATGGGACTGCGAGAATTACGATGTCAACGTCACATACAACAACTTTAGGGAGAGATGCTGGCTATCTAAATGAATTACCATAACAGGTGCCAGTTACTGGTATATGCATGGATACAGGTGCTGTGGATACGCTATTCTGTAGTTATACAACAATTATATTAGAAATAGCACCTTGTGTATTCTGTCCTCTGGGGTACCGGGTACAATGTAACAATGTTGTTTATTTAGTAGAATCTACTCGCAATTCTCGCAAAATTCTAAACATTCTGTAAACGATTAACAATTTTGGTAAATCCCATAATTCTTTTTGGTTATACCTCAGATGTCGTCATTTCACGCCACGCCGATGATATCGTTTAGCTAGCATCTTTATTGCTTATTTCAAAGCCGTAAAGTGCGCAGTAACGATGTCACAGGTCCAACCGCTAAGAATTATGGGATTTACAGAAACGGTCAATCGATTATGCTTATCGGCAATTCCCAGAATCCTTAGTGATATACGTCTTCGTCCATGCGTACTTCGTCAGTGCGCAACTTTGAGTTGGGTAATAATGATTTACGAATAGATTAGTAAACACATAGATTTGAATGTTAAAACGTACTTGAATTCAGCTGACGCCGCGCCGGTCCTGCCGACATCGGTCACCTACGTACACATGGCGTTCAGCTTGCCAGAGCTAACCATGCTTACGCGCGAGCTCTCTTTTGTGTACGCTCACACTATTTGTTCTATTTTCGAGTTCGCTAACGCTCCACTGACTTATCGTCGATCCCCATATACTTTGATCAGCTCGTAATCGGCGGGAAATATTTGGCTTTTGCCACTACGCCGAAAAGTAGACCCACGTTAAGAGTGCTATAGTTGACCTGTCTACTATATTTGGCGAGTTAAAGAGGGTAGACAAATTATAAGACTTGAATAAATAATTCGTGATGCTTCTGGCGAGATGTCACAAGAAAATTCTTCAAAAATATATATTGATATCAATCCGCGATATTATAAGGCCCGCCGATTACGAGCTGATCAAACTATAGGTAACTTGCTCACCTTCCGCGATGTGGCAAAAGCTTATGGAAATTGTCGAAATAGTTTATTGCTTGTTCTAGTACCAAAAATGGCTAGGCTTGGTGAATATTAAATCGTTGGTTTGATGGAGCGGGGTGCAACGGTATGGGTGTTGAATTGTGATTGTAATGTTCCGGGTTCGAACCGCACTGGTGCCATCGTGTTGTGCACTGAATACAGGAGATACTTAGATATCTCCACCCAGTAAAGATATCTCAATTGATTGACGCTAGACGCTGGTACGTGCAGATCGAACTGTCGTAAGTTTGCTCTCGTCAAACAAATGAATTAACTTGAAATTCTGTAGACGGCTAATTGTCCTAGATATTGTGCCTCTACCAAACTCGGAACCTGATCCTGGCTGCGAAAGTTTATTAGTAGCAAGTCACTGAGCTGTTAGTAAATGGTTTCTGGAATGATTGAAGCCAGTGGTCAAAGAAAATCTGTAAAGTGTGCAGAGACCTGTGGGTTTGGCATATCATAGGCTACTATGATAAATCTGAGGTTTCCTCTAGCCAGCTATAGCTCAAAGTTTCAAAAATAGATGCGCACTCCGGCCAGTGCAGGCTGGACATTATCCTTTTACCTTTAGTACCTTTGAGGTTATTTTGGAAAGAACTGTACCGACTTGTACATCGTGCAATGCATTAAATTTGATCTATTAGAAGCCAGGTGGTCGCTCACAGGTTTCGTCGTAGACACTCATTGTGTTAATTATGTAAACTTAGAGTAGTTGCAAAGTAGTGGTGGTACAAAATGGGAGGCCTTGGGAAATCAGACACTCTGAACCAAACTGATCTAGTAAATTGCATAGTTCAATACCCTCCAATTAACAAGCATAACCCTGAATTTGACCTCAGGTTGTGAAGTATGAGTTTTTGTACGTAATATATTCAAAAGTCGTGCAACGACTGTATAAATATATTGGGGTTAAAGAACTGTGTCCCAACCGATGAGCATGTTTGAGGTTGTAGATTAGAGAATACTGATAGATAGACACGGTCAAACTCGACTTACCTTGAAACATGAAACTATGATCGCTAAAAGCACATGAATGTGTCGCAAATGTTTAAGAAAAGGTGCCAGAGTCAATAGCAAAGAGAAAATCTTGGCACAGTTTACTTATAATGGTCACGCGCAAGCCTGAAAGTGTATTTTATTTTTGTTTGATACCATTTAAGGCGGAATGGAGAAAGTCGATTCTTCAGTCGACATGACTCATTTCTGATTAGCATATTATACTAATCAGGAAAGTATACGTCTCATTTGCATTGTTTCGTTTTTCTTTTGCGTCGATCAAATTGGTTAAAAGTCACCTCTTTGACCTGCAGCTTTAAAATACCTTCTGAGATTTGACATCAAAATACATGCATGCGATCATAAAAAATCATCATTTTACATTAATATTTTATAACTGACAACAGTGACACGTGGTCGTATGACTTCATAGTCTTACTCTAAGCTTGAATTTCTAGAAGGCCTGATAGAAAAGAACAAGCAATCGAAATAGTCGTAGACATGAACAACATTAATTTTCAGCATCCTATGTTTAGACACATGCAATCTGCCAGGACAGTTTTCTCATATGAGTGTACATTCAGTACATGACCTTTGATCACACTTCGTACAAAAACTCATACTTCACAACTCTGTGCTACGCTTGCTAATTGGTAGTTTTTGAACTATGCCATTGGATTTGAGATAGACTTGACTCACAGTGATACCCTCTCGTATTCTCTATGGAAATAAGAGTGACGATGGCCGTATTTGCCGGAAGCCCTAACCCTAACCCTAACCCCAACACTAACCCTAAACCTAAACCTAAACCTAAACCTAATCCTAATCCTAACCCGTTCCAGCAAAAACGGTCACGTGGGTATTGTACTCCACAGGACAGAACCGCACATATTGGCCGAGGGAATCATAGAACATATTCCATATTCCAACGAAGAGTCCTCAAAATAAAATACCTTTGCTTTACAGGTAGTGAACCAGTGCTATTCACCTCTATTCACCTGCAAATACCTGCCTTCCCATGCACTCAATGAAGACCTAAATAGGCTTACGAAAAAGACCATCGTTGCCCCTTCTCAAGCAAATTTCCTTGAGAAGTCATGAATACATGTTCAATAGCTGTACTTTGAGTGTGATTTTGAAAGATTCGAAACCATCTTCGATGTTGTGTTGACAGTGACCGGCCAAAGGTACACGGCTCACAGGTTTCATCGTTATTTGAAATCTCAACGTTGACAACCCACAGACGTAGCAAATCACATACTTAAGCTATTCACCTTGAAGTTTTATATTTATTGCCTTTCATGTAAGCTGTGATCATTTTAGCTTATTTGAAGAGAATAAACACCAACTTGCCAAATTTTACGTAGGTTTACTACTTGCAGACAAAAATATGATGATAAAATAATGAAGATTTTACCATCCCTATTTTATTACTGTATATCTCGTACCACGCCTACGCGTAGATCATCCCAGGGAGATCATCTATGCATTGTACTGTAATGTATAGTTATGTTTGAAGCAATTGCATCCGTGTTTTCATATTTTTATACCAAATTTGAATTTGTGGCAACATTCTTTTCTCTCATCTTAATCATAATTCTTCATGTTACCATTTGTTTTGAGGTTGATTTGATAGAATTTTGCATTATTATCTTTTGATGGATCCAAGTGTGTGAAAATATTGGATCCAACACATAATAATGATAAAATTGAATGCTTTACGCCCAATATTTATTGATCTCGCTATGAGTTGTAAAATATTGGACTCGACTACGTCTCGTCCAATATTTTTAAACTCATAGCTCGACCAATAAATATGGGCTCAACCGATCCAATTTTATATCAAAATCCTCTTCCTGTGGGTGAGCGATATACCATTAGCAATGCAAATTAATGTAATGATAAATTTAGTTTCATACTTTGTTTCTCTTTTAAAATCTTTGATATTGTAAAAATATAGAAAGGGCACTTGTTTTTAAAACACACATGCTTGCCAAAGTAGATTCGAAATTTTAAGTTATATCCCACGGTTGTCTGAGTAATATTTATGTAAAGTTGAACAATGATGGCGTTATTTATCTTAAACCTTGTTTGCATCTTTACAAGGGGTAGACACTTGTTTAATGCTGTTAGAACATCAGAAAAAAGACTAGCAAATGTCAATCAAATTTTCAAAAACTTTTTATCATGAAATGTAAGGAATAACTCACATTATTTGGCTAATTTTTATTTAAAATATATGACTATAGCGCCCTCAATTTGCACACAAATGTGCAGTTTGTAGAATAAAAATTACTATAAAAAAGCAGAATGAGGTGAATAATTTGATATAGAAACACAAATCTATAGCTTAAAATATTAGTGTGATAGCTGTTGGTATCGTCCAGGTCTTTAATTGAACATTATATAATATTTTGTTAGAAAAATTAATAAATGATTACATCAAACAACCTCCGTGAACGTTGTACTGCAAATTTGACATTCTCAACACGTACCGTATGTCTTTACAGAACACCACGCATATCTTCGGAGGTTTTGCCGAAAAGGTCAATCCAATACAGATACAGTATTTTAATTCTGGCCAGAAGTATGATAATGACTCCCATCTTCAGTTAATGACCATTTTTCATTCCTTATTAAAGTCCACACCGCCAAATTTGCATGCACTACTGTTAACCCTGCAGCGGAAAATCATTTTGAGTGCTTCATCTACAAACCACGCCCATGAGTTTCATGGCTTCTTCTATGCGCTGATCAAAATTGTTTCGACACAGATTGTACAAATCTACATTAGACTTCTTCCATGAAAATTCCGTTTTCCAATTTCGGTAAAAAAAAGATTTTTCAGAGAATTCTCTCTATATATGATCCCTAACCAAATTTATGTATTTCAATACCTCTACATTTGCCCAAATCTCAGATGAGCACAGAGCAAAAGTTATGTATTCTAGGGTAGTCAACGTAGATAAATCTTCAAAGCTAACCTGTCAATCAATCATGAAATCCACGCAGGCGCATTGCGCTATTTATGGTCGGGCAAATTTCTGGATATTGTTTTAGCGACATCAAACTGGTGGCGTGGGTGAAGTCCACTCAAAGTGACCGCATGTTACGGCTCGTAATTACAAGGGTCGTATTTCACCAGTATAATTAAAATTCACGTATATGGGACAATAACCAGACCATACAGATTCATGTGTGTAGCTAGTACCAGGGGTCTCATATCCCTGCTAGTACAGACTAGAGCCGAAGAATACAATTTGTTTTTAAAGGAGAAGAGCTGCCGGGCAGTATCAAAGAGCAAGCGAGACAAAGGGTATACCTTTAAAAGATTTAAGATTAAAAACAAACAAAAACATCCTCACCAAGGAATAACCAGATTTGATACAGGCCTTATTCAATGGCACCATTTTCGCACATTTTGCTCCGACTCTATGCTCATGTAATCCAAATAAGGTGCTATAATATAAAAAGCTAGATTAAAGTAACTATAGTGGATTCTAACCAATCAGAATTGGTATTTTACTCCGGATACTGTTTCCTGGCAATTTCCGAAGAGATTATAAAGCATACTAATTTGTATTTGTAAACTCTGTAGATTTTACAGCCTTGGATTGGCGGCCATGTTGGATATGTGTAGGGAGGAAGTGTTAAAGAATGTACCTATTACAAAAACACATTTCGGTTAATGTTGTTTTCAATTCCGGATTGTTATTTTACTGCGGATACTGTTTCCTGAACATTTCCGATGAGACAGTGTCACAGCTATGAAGCATAATAATTTTGCTTTTGTAAATCTGCAGAATTCACAGTCTTGGTTTGGCAGCCATGTTGGATATGTGCATGGAGGAATTGTAAAAATGTACCTAGTCAATTATTACAAACACACATTAATTGTATTGTTGTTTTCCTTTCACTTTATCTACAGGAGCAAGATTACTATCAGAAACCCACCGTTTAATTAATGACCTGTTTGAAGAAAATGGATATAACCCGTATGTAAGGCCTGTATATAACCACACCACTATTATAGATGTTCAGATGTTACTTTTTGTTGCACAAGTATTAGAAATGGTAAGTAATGTTGATTTCATACTTTCATGTCGCTTGCCGCTGAGCGGCGTGACGCACACGCATTGGAGACAAACTGACACACTGAAGGCTGATACTCTTGCCGCAGCGGTAAGCGGCATGAAAATGTGACAGGGGCACAATACAGTAATATTATGTAAAATGTGTTTGTTATTGTTTATTTGTCAAACTGTCATAATGGGAATACCTCCCTCAATCTGTATCTATATCCTAACCTTAGTCTGAAACCAAATTCTCTTATTTTAAACTTCTCTTCTTTTCTATCAAATCTAAACATATTCAAACTCTCACGATAAACCTCACCCTTACGCGGGCCTTACTTACCATGCATAAATCCTTGGGATGGGCCCGTGATTATTGTAGCAGGCGTGCGGAAGCTTGTGCATAAACTAGCGTAAATCAACATGATCAAATACTACAGCAAACACCACTTGTTCGTATTATTCTTAGGTAAAATCTCATCTGGCACGGATACCTGAGAGTCACTTAAGAGGTATTATAACCACCCTTGTATATAATAGTACGATCCTTCGCTGGGGTCATGCATAGGTCACTAGAATAACAGAGGGCGTACTTTGATTTGGATAATCTATTGTCAGCTGAGAAGTATACAAAAGATTACCCAAATCAAAGTACGCCCTCTCCTTTTGTGCCCGCCATTCATCAAAAAGCCATATGGGAATTTGAAAAGTGTTATCATTTTGTGCTTACTAAACTGGTCATTTTTTACACATTACCAAAAGTAACTACCCTTTCAAAAATATTAATACGGTATTTGAACTATAATCTGAGCGACTGAATGAGTGGCAATTGTTCACATCCAATTTTGCATGCCCTACTGATTGGCAAAAGTTCATTGAGAAAGAAAGTTTAGATGTTCAGATATTAATATTATTTACTACTTGAATGACAATATTTTGAATGACAATGTTCTCCATTGTTTCAAGTGAAAGAGTAGAACAAAAAGGCCGATTGTGTTTTGCACATCATTTGTGTCAATATTCTAAACATTAATACCATTAATAACCCTTTGAATGAACATAGATTCAGACTGCAAAGTTGCTCACACCTGCTACCCTCGCCAATGTAACATTATATTCTCTGCATGTCTGACAGGTTATGGACACTTTAACACAACAAGAACGAGTTTCAATGGGTTTGAGTGCGACTCTTGCGTCCGATCTCTTGTCATTGAAATGTAACAGTTAAAGACGGCAATGAAGTTTAAAGAAATGATGTAACATTTTAGTAGTGTTTTTGTTTTTAAAATCATGTAAACACCTGATAAAGGGGCGTACCAAAGGGAGCAGGGGCAACCCCCCCCCCAATTTTCAGGGATAAACTGGGGACGGCAAAGAGTGTTCTTAGAATGACTAAAAACAGGACAAAATATTGACAAAATGAGGACAAAATTTGGTCCAACTTCTCACACTCAAATATTGGCTACGCTAGTGCATGATAATTACAGGTCTTTCATTACTCCACTCAGGTATTAGTTGCAGTAGGCTGTTGTCGTTCAAGGTATATCTCATGGTATATTTGATTGATAGCAGTAATATAAAAGAAATAAGTTCAAGTGATATTTGAAACTTTAACTGCAATCACCGAGTTGTAATCAATCAGACTACATCGCTACCATCCAGTACCTTCCTTTGCTGGTAGATGTTGAAAGGTGCACCATTAGTTCCCTCGCCGGTAGTTCCCTCGCCTTGCACCACTGAGGTCCCGGGTTCAAGCCCCGGCGCGGCCCAAGGATTCATGTGCACTTGGTTTATCCCGATTCCATGCTCGCTCTCGCAGCTTTTCTCCGGGATCTCCGGTTTCCTCCTGTATCGCAAAAATCGGTGATTAGTTCTTTGGTTATCAAAAACTTCCTTCACCCAATGTAATTTGGGGAGCTGCACAGATAATTGGTGAATGTTACAATCTAACTGCGGATAGGTGTGCGCCGTTCGGCAGCAACTGGCCTAGTTGATACGATCTGATTGTGATGATTCACCATTGCAGCGAAATTACAGCGCTTTGAGACCTCTAAGATCTGGAGAAAGGCGCTTTATAAATCCCAAATTTATTTATTATTATATATGGCATCTGTGAACATCTAGCGTTTCTAAATCTCAGAAAATGGTGCATTATTATAAAGATTGAGTAAAACAAAAAAATCAAAACCTCAAAATAGACTTAAGAGTGAGGATATTACGTTTCATCAATTTTAAAGCCATTTTGTAGAAGAAAAAGTTGTCTGCACGTGTTCGAATAATATGAAACGATTTATGTTAAAGCTACCTGTGTTACTAGCAGAGTTCATACCATAGTCGCTATCGTCCTGGCATTCTAACGCTCCATAAAACCACGTAGCTCATTGGCTAGATATCAAGCGCTTCTTGCGACCGATTGAGCTTTAACACTGTGACATTCAAAATATGACGTTTAGGAAACTAGAAATAACTCGGCCTGACATTAATTTGGCTACTTGTATTACACAGTTAGTACACATCCATTTAGTGTAAAGTTACTTCAATTACTTTATTATTAGATATCCTATAATTATCTTACTTGATATACAACTCCTGTTGTGCGTGTAAGAAGGACGTTTCTGAAAAGGCTGCCTCATGTTTTATTAATTATGGTTTCTTTAAAATATGGGACCTGCTACCTTGAAATAAGCGTAAAGTCGCAAGTTGTTAGGTTCGAAACGCCCTGGCTACTGCGTTGGTGTTCTTTGTTTCACACGCACCTGTTCAAACCAGAACTGTGAATGTCCTTAGAATGGGGGAACTGTGTGCTATTCACGAAGGACATACTAATGGCTTGTACAGGTTTCCTTCGTGAAAAGCCCGTTGAGCCCTTAATCACAAAGAACATACAGACATACTTCTGGCCTGAACAGGTGTGCGGCAAACAAAGAACATCAACTCAGTCAGCCGGGATATCTTGAAACTACCAACTTGCGACTTTATACTCATTTCGTTGTAGCAGATCACATATTAAAGTTGAATACCACTGCTTGGATTAGAGCGTTCATGCGAATCAATTCACACTGAAGCTGAAAAGCAATTCAATTCTTTAAAATCACTAAAAAAATCAAGGGATGTTGAACAAAAAATGTATCATTTGGTGATTGATGTTTTCGTTCATTATAGGTTGTATCAAAATGATTGACACCCATCAGTTGTCAGTGATTATAGACAAGACTGCCACTTCAAAATGCAACATCGAATGTATCTAATTCGTCGAAAATGTTGTGAAAGGATGTAAACTCTACATTGTTGCAGTTTCAGTATGATCCAATTTTGCATTTGGAGGCAGCAGGCTTGTCAATAAACGTGAAAACTGATGGGTACCAATCATTTTGATAAAACCTGTACTTGATATTTCATGCCATAATCGAAGGCGCGCTCGTTGTGTTATTTCCAGGACATTTTACGGTTTGGTGCGTTGAAACAAAAACAAACTACCAGGTCAACGTTTTGTCATATGGTATCTGAATCGTATAGTTGCATCTGGTATTGGTGCTTTAAACATTCCTGAGCATGAAAACCACTTGCCGGACCACTTGCACGAAAACCCTCATTTCCCCATTGATAAGTGCGTAATAGGGAATTGGTGGTGTTTAACCTATACGTGACACAACGTGAGTGACAGATGCCCTTTTTGAGAATGGACAAAATTATGATGTGAATTCGTCTGATTTATTGGTGTATTGATTTGTAACCTCCGTATTATAATGTTGTTCTTTGGTAGCTGTATAATGCCGGTGTCCATTTCCACATGAAGAATGTTTAAATCCGTATTTATTCAATATTATTCACTGTTAAGCACTAAGGTAGAGTTAAGGTACTGAGTGCTAAAATAAGTACAAAAACTGTGATTAATATTCAGGTGGTATCTATGTAGCTATGGTACTTACTTCCATATTAGTTTCACTGGCAACGAACGTGTTTGCTTTCCAAAATTCGTCAAATAACCTGGTAGTGACGACAGCAAAGACCCTATGTACGTCAGGAACGATCTAAATTTGTCATTAGGAACAGCTGATTTTTTTCTCCTTTTTATCTATTGTAATTTATCATCATATTTACATGTAATCTTGATAATGAAGTTAAAGTGTTTGTTAGCTGCTCTTTCGCAAAGTAATGTTGTAGGATGGCTGAGTTTCCTCCGATCGCGAGCGTGAAGCATAAGCGGCAGCAAATCGATCCAACTAGCGCATTATTGGAGTAAAGTGACTTCAGATAGAGTCAGAGGGTAGTGAGTTATTGGTGTGATTACGTGTTGTCTTAACCTCATAAACAATAATGAGTCTATTTAAAGTAAATTTGCAACTTTAATGTACCCCTTGTATATACTTACTACTATTCCGATGTAAGCTAGTATTTTATGTAATAAATGTTCAATCAAAACTCGACATATTTATCAGGAGGCTTCTTGGAGGTTTTGAAGAAGAACAATACGTTTATTAATTAAATCAAGCAATGGAAACAAATACAAATGTAGTAGAATATTTAAGTTTTTTTAAATTTGGTGTCTATTTACATATAATTACTTCATAAATCCTCGCCTACCCCCTTTCTGGACTCCTATATTTCCCCCACTAATGGGTAGTGGTGGGTCTTCTCTGTCCAGTGATATCAAAATAAGTACCAATATTTTCCATGTAATTTCATCATCAAAATGTAATAACGCCCTCGAAAACTAGGGAAATCCCAGCAATAAAAGTATAGGCTAAACAATGACTAAATAAAAAGGTTAATCACGAATATAACCTAAATATCAAGTTTTTAAGTGTCAAAATATAAATATCGCCTATGCCTTAGTAGAACGAATGTTACTAATTTGTAAACTCTCAAAAGGCAGCTATTAAGACTTGTAACATGCTACTCTTCAATTTATAATTGTACAAATGGACACAGCAAGTAAACACCTGACTACAACTTCTAAACATGAATCAAATTCCACTAGGGAAAAGTGTTTCTAGTTTTAAAAGCTTTAGAAAAATCATTAGCAAGATTGAATAGCTTTGTAACTTTGAGAAGCACTTATAACTTAAACTTAAATTAATTATATCATTTGACAATGCCTATCACAACATTAGTTATGAAATATATAATTTTCGAAAAAACAAACTTCTGATTTTGTTCAAATACTCAAAGTTCGATGGTCGAAAAGGCAAAATCCAATTTGTCATGAAATACATTAATGGTTTGGAAGGTCGTTGTGTATCATGCTCGCAGGGTTAATGCTATACCTTTTAGAGTAAAAAATATCATCCACTTAAATAAAAAATAATCGACGAGTCCACATCGTGTATGAGCCATTTGCTTAAAAAGTGTCATGTTGGTACTTATCTAAAATTAATTTTGATGAATACACTTGTAAAGGTTTCAAAAGTTTGACTTTTTTTAGGGTTTCAGTTTGCAGACGACACCGGCGCGCAAATTTTTAATGGCTGATAAGAAACCTGTTATGTATGATGAGTCCATCATTGCCAGGAAGTGATATGAATCTGATGTTCAATCACGGCAACGAATCTTGTCTTCCCATCATACCTGGCTACATACTCTTTTTAATAGCGCATTTTAAGTAATCCCATGGGGTACTACTGCCTTTCTTACAGTGCCCTGATTGGTTAATTACATGCTATATTCATCTGAGTAACAATCAAAATAGAGCTTTTATATCTCTTAGAAATATAAAGCTTAATCCCCCTGAGCAATATTGTCAACTTAGCATGTGACTATTAGGCTCAATACATGATCGTCTTGGTAACAATCAAAATAACTCAAATCATAAAAGAGGTTGAAAATTTTGCCGGTAGTGACCATTGAGTTACGGCAATTGTTTTGGCTATGAGCATGTTTGAGTTAATGGTTGTCAAATACGCAATTGGTTTTTATGATTTATCATGAACAATGACCATCCTATTCACGAAGCAAAAATACTTGTTTCATGTATACTGCGCATGAAATATCTTGACAATAAACATAAATTAAGGGCTGGGGTATGAGCGACCTTGATACCGGTATCTGGAGAGGGAAGCAATGAGTTACCCCATATCTTTTTCCAAAATTTGATATTTTTTTGTGATATTTCAAAAAAGCGACATGCCAAAGACAACTCTTTGGGCACATAGTTTGTTATTGTTATTGCAGTTCTTTTCCACATACCTACGTTAACATTCGATTGGGTGATTTACTAATATTATATATTTTATGACTGCAATTTGGCGTTTTCAATGACAATAAACATAAATTAACAAATTAAATAATCAACAGATTGATACTTTGGTTCTGCGTATTTTGATACCTCATTTCCCAAAGTTATATCGAATTGAATGGAAAAGAGAGCAGTGACACATTTGGGCTATTTCCTCGTTCAAGGTGATTCCTGCCGGCTATTTTAATGGGCTCATTATAGCGTAACAAATCAACACTCACTCGCCGTGCTCATAATTAGTATGTTTCGAGAAAAAAGTCTATATAAATTTTGTAACTTCTAAATGCTCTCGATTTTATTCAAATTAGTATAACCTGGGAAGTTACATCGTGCGGAATGAGGTATCCAAATCTGCAGAACTAAATTCTTAATCTATTGACTAATTAATGTGGTAAATTAGGCTTAGTGTCCTTAGTGTTCGAATACGTTTTGTGCGCAGTGTATGATGTGCTATCATGCACAGCACCCTTGGAAGGCATAATGTCTGACTTGGTGTTCAATTATAAAGACATATTTCATAAAGTGCCAGAGCTTTTGTAAAAGATAACCCAGAGTTAGAGTAAAAGGAGAAATAAAGTACTATTAAGTGTTATATAGTATAGAAAATACAAGATCTTTTCCAATATTTCAATATTCTTTAATTTAATTCTGCCATCGTTGTAGATCAGAATAGGTTCTGCCTATCAAACAAAATGAAGTAAAGAAGTTTAAAGTTACCACCATATAATTTATTCATTATTACTAGGAAACTTAAGTACAATAGCTGCTGTACATTCTGCAGAAGACCACCTAGAAAGTCGTATAAGGTAAAAGAAGAAAATAAAGTGCTATTGAGTACTATTGGAGACTTACAAGATCTTTTCCGATATTTCAAAATCCTTTAATCAAATTGAGCCATGTTGTAGATCTGTTAGTGCTCTGACTATCAAACAAAATTAGTACAGTGGTATAAGCTTGACACTATAGAACTAGGTCATTATTAATATTGCCAGAAAGCCCAAGAACCATAATTGCTCGATCTTCTCCCAGGATCACCCAACAAGTCATCTAAACCAAATGAAGAAATAAAGTACCACTAATTACTATTAGAACTTAACAGATCTTTTCTAATATTTTAATATTCTTTAATCAAATTCTGCCATAGTTGTAGTTTTGTTAGTGCTTTGGCAAACACCACCCAAGTGCACTGATAGCCAGGATGGAGTCAAGTGACTCTCAAATTGGAGTAAACTAGCACTGTCATTTTAGATATAGAGTCGCAGAGTGGCTGGACTCTGCTTTTAGAATCACCCTGACCCCTGTCGATTGTCAACATCAAGATCATTTTCAATATTCTAATGTCCTGCCATCGACATTAATTTGAAAGTGTTCTGTATATGAAATGATGAACTTACCACAAGTATCTATTGCCCAGAATCTCCGCATTAAGTTCCCATTTTGCCTGATAAACACGTGATTTTTTCACAACAAACTCTCTGCATTCCTATAAATGATATTACCGCATGATTTGATCTGTAGGTACATTATAATGCGCAGATAGACATGGGTTAACGATCTTGAGGCCGTTGTCATGAACGATACTGTGAGCAAGGGTACCTGCCTTATTATATAAACAGTACACTACGAAGTGCATATATTAGTCTATTTGACTCATTAGTCAGGTATTTAAAAGAACAACGTCGTCTTGGGACCAGTGTTTTTAGGATCATGCTTCTTCCGGTGTATCTATTCTGTTCCAACGATGAGTCTATAGCCTGTTCCAACGACGGGTCTATAGTTGACTTAACTTTGAAATATGCTTCGCGTTATTCGTCTTATAGATAATTATATTGAGCTTGCTGTGTTTCATGTCAGTTTGTACTTTTGCCAAACAAAATACAATTTGTATGTAAACAAACAAAACAATATTCGTTATAACCCAAGTACAACATCTCCTAGATCTTCTCCAAAAGACCACGGCAACACATTTAAAACAAGACATCAAGCAAGCTCTTTTCCAATAGTTTAATATTGTCTATCGACAGACATTTGAAAGTATTCTGTTAATGAAATTCCCATGATATAAATGTGATCTTATTGCAACAAACTTTATGCATTCCTATAAATGATTTTACTGCAAGAAATTATATGAAATGCTCTGTAGGTACATCAAAATGCGCAGGTTAATGATCTTGAGGCAGTTGTCATGAACGATAGTATCAGCAATGGTACCTACCTTGTTATATAAACAATACACTGCTTAGTGCAAATATTAGTCTATTTGACTCATTAGTCAGGTATTTAAAAGAACAAAATCGTCTTGGGACCAGGGTTTTTAGGATCATGCTTTTTCCGGTGTTTCTGTTCTGCTCCAACGACGGGTCTATAATTAACTTGTCATAACAAATATTGACATGATCTGATGCTTCGCGTCGTATAGAGAAATGTACATATTACATCTTGTCTGATATTACCTATACATTATAATGAAATACATACCGTACGTAGCGCAATTACTTTTGTTCCAAATCCTCAATTTAAACATTGTTCCGATAGAAAATGTATTTAAAATGTTATCTACAATTTGCATGAGCAAATATTGAGCTTGCTATGTTTCATGTCATGTTGTACTTTTGCAGACAAAAATATGATAATAAAATAATGAAGATTTCACCATCCCTATTTTATTACTGTATATCTCGTACCACGCCTACGCGTAGATCATCCCAGGGAGATCATCTATGCATTGTACTGTAATGTATAGTCTATGTTTGAAGCAATTGCATCCGCGTTTTCATATTTTCATACCAAATTTGAATTTGTGGCAACATTCTTATCTTTCATCTTTATCATAATTCTTCATGTTACCATTTGTTTATTTTGAGGTTGATTTGATAGAATTTTGCATTATTATCTTTTGATGAATCCAAGTGTGTGAAAATATTGGATTCAGCACATAACAATGATAAAATTGGATGTTTTACGCCCAATATTTATTGGTCTCGCTATGAGTTTTAAAATATTGGACTCGACTACGTCTAGTCCAATATTTAAAAACTCATAGCTCGACCAATAAGTATGGGTGCAATCGATCCGATTTTATATCAGTATTTTGTGTAGAACCTGAGAGCACATCAGACACACTAAATTACATTCTGAATACGAGGAATGTCCAAATTTTATGGCATTTTTTAATAACTGACATTTTGTCATTAAAAAGTCCTCAAAGTAAACTTTATCAATCTAATGATATGTACTTAAAATGTATGCAGCCTGAATGGTAAGCCGACAATCATATTATGAAACTTTTGACCTTTCATATTGAAACTATACATAAAGTGTTTGTTGTTGTAGTGCATTTTTATATACAACGTTTTAAAAAAATACGTTTTCATGACTTTTATATAGGCTTACCCGTCATAAAAGTAAAAAAGTAAAAATTGTTTATAACACGGTTATATCGAGCTTTCTTGATGGGGGCGGAATAAAAACTTGGAGGCAAAGTCGAAACAAATTAACCGTTGCATCATTTTGACCCAGTTTTGTCGGTTTGATTCATGTACGGGTTTTTTGAGAGACACGCTATATGTAAAGTATTTTACACAATTCTCGCCCATGATCTGGTGAATTTTGGCGGGAAACGGACTCCCTTTCCTTTGTCTTCCTGATTTTCTCTTTCATTGTCAGGTGTACTTTCCTTTAAAGTGCCCCCCCCTCTCCACCTTCCTGGGTTTTTTTTCGTTTGCTGGCGGGTAAGTTTTATCCCCATTCATAAGTTATCAAAGGCTCTTTATTTTTCACATTACCTTAATAATATTACATATTACACATTTTCAGCCGTTTGAAGCAGTGGCTCCGGAACTGGGAATATTTAACTATTTAGTTACTTACGCTAGTCGTATACCTTTTTATCATTTTAGACACTTCCCTTATGAAATGTACCTTTTCAAAGTATCAGCTCGTTTGAAAGTATACCAAACTAAAAGAGAAACATGTGGCTTTTAGTGACATCTGTAGCCATGTTCAGACTTTTCAGTACATGTTCAGACTCTTTGAATAATACTTCACATAAAAGAACAACGCATTTTCAATTTGGCAACGAGTCGAAATATAAGAACTTTTTGGTTACATCTCACAGCATAGACGAAGCAGCAATCCCATGGTGCATTGCGCGAAATTGAACTTGATCATGCATTGGCATAGGATCAGATACATCTTGAAATTATTACCTCAAATTAAAGAAATATTATAACATTTGCTGACGAGAAGCCCTCAATTTGTTTTTGTTTACAAAATTCATATTTTTACACGATTGTGATGTAATTTAAGGTTAACAACTATAAACTGTTGCGATTTGGTAGTTTACAGCGTCTTGCCAATGCAAAAATTGCATTGTTCATTTCATAACGAGTGTGTAGAAGAATTCAAATATCACAGATATACTTTTGTGGGTCCTGTAACTCTTGAGTTATGTTATATAAAAGGGCTGAAACAACAACACTTTTGTAAAACGTACATATTACTCATTCACAACAATAAATCAAGCAAGTTTACCAAATATATGACTTGTAAGATGGATAAAAGTGTTATTTTTCAATAATATATTGATTAAGATAATGAAAATCGATATTTTGGCTGCTTCAACCAGCAATACCGCATCTACCCTTAAGCTCAAAATTAAAAGCGGCATTATCTAAAAGTGAAAACTAGCATTTTGTGGATACAAAATAAAAATATAACATTTATATAAACGTTAAAATTTTGCTTTAATTGTCAAAAGTTGACAAGCATTACATATTATGTAGTTGTTATGTTGATAAGACCGCAAAGCATGATGGGAACGCATGACGCCCGCTGTGGTTACATGTGCTTATCTCTTAAGGGTCTTACTGAAATATGAACCTGAACCTTTAAGCAACGTCAATTTGTGCTTCATCGTATTCGATACCTGTATTGTAGTCGAGTGTCGCTGTTTATTTTGCATTTGTTTACCAAAACTAAATTCTAGGCGACACTTTTCGATTAAATTTGCTAAAAATTGATCATAATACCAAAGGAGTCTTTTCAACATCCGCGGGCGGGATCTTTCTTTTCTTTTCTTTAATGTGAAACAGCAAACTGTATAAAGTGGTAAAAGGATTGAGAATTTATCTGCGCTTGTTTTCATGATGTAGTTTTGGAAGGCGCCAGTGTTCTATTTGAGATATATTTAGTAAGAATACGTCATATTTTAAAAATGATGCTTTGTTTTCCACTTTTAAAGTCATTTTTTATTTTATTTTTAATCCTTGAAAAGGTGAATGACTCTGAATGACGTTAAAAATGTTAAAAGCAAATGAGTTGTAACCGAATTGTACTATTTTGAGGAACTTAAAAGTACGTGTTTTTTGTTGTTGTTGAAAAGACTACTCCACATTCCAGAAAAATACAGCACTAATTTTTTGGGATTAAAAAAAATATTATCAAGTTCTGTCAAAAGAAACATAGCTCAATCCTAACCCGTCATTTAATAGTACTAGTTGGAGATAATAGTATTTTTGTTGTCTTACTTTAATTAAATGATTGGTTATAAGAATGAAACATGCCTTTTCCAAAAATAAGAATGCATACATTGAAATTAGACTTCGTACAAGTTTGTCAGCATGTGAAAAACACCCTGAATTGGCCCTTAATTCATAAATGTGGCCATATAGTAAAATTTAACTTTTATTGCCAGTTAGAAATAAATGAATTATTAAGATTGAGCTGTCTTTCATTTGGCAGAAAGAAATATTTTTTATCACAAAAAATTAGTGCTGTATTTTTCTGGAATGAGGACTAAGTATTGTCGACCTGTACCATTTTCCTCAGGCTATGTCATATCTGTTTACTGTATCAATTGTGTCCAGAAAAATATGTCATTTTTATATTTCGGTATAATTTGCAGTCAGTCGTGGCCGTCAGGTAGAACGGTACTTCTGTTACAATTACATTACTTTTTTTTAGATTTAGGTCGCGTTCAGTTTTCAGGTTGTAACAATAGATAAAACCTTAAAGTCTGCAACTAAACAATTCTGATTGTCCATGGAAATTGAGTGAATATACATGGTCAGTTTGGCGTTTTTATATCTGTGCTTCCTTCTGTAAGGTAGCAAGCCAACACTCTACATGTAGATACGCTATATTTTTGGCTCTGTAGTTTTGATATTTTGCTTGCTACCTTGGTTTAATTCTTTGCTTTGATTTGATTAATAATTTTTATGCTTGCTACCCACTTGTAACTAGATTCAATTATTTGCTGTATATATATTTTTTGTTGTTGTTTGTCCCTGAGGAAGGGCAGTTTATCTGCTCGAAACGTCGGTTGTATTTTTGTTAACCTTGTCTACTATCCCTGTGGTTTTGGATTTTTACTAGTGTAGTAACAGTGTATACCATTCTGGTTTACATACTGCATTAGTTTCTGTCTTGTTCCCCACACCAAGTTGGTATACCTGGCTCGGATCATCGGATCATTCTTTTTTATATACCGTATTCTAGGTATCCTCTTGTATCATCCTTTGATCCTTGGTGTGTTTTGTACCTTGTCCGATGGAGGCACCATTACCTACTTTGGCTTTATGACTCCTAAAAATGTTGACATCTGCATTCTCGTCGCCAACCAGTTTCTGGTGTTTTTGATCTGAAAATACGTCTTACGTTAGACGCAATAGTGTAGCCACTCCAATAAAACAGGAGTCCAATTGGCCAGGTTTATTTTTTGTTTATTTTATTACCTCCACGCCCCATTATTCAAAATCGCGCACTGTGATTTGTGGAATGGGCCCAGTGGGGCCACCATGTTGTGCACTTGGGCAAGGCACTTTACCTCACTTGCCTCTCTCTACCCAGGGGTGACTTTCACGTAATGTATGGTGAAAGACCATACATTACAATAAACTTTAGCTTTATGTTCTTCTCGCAATTGTTAACATATTATTTATACCTAAAATATGTTGTTTTCATTTTCCACAGGATGAAAGAAGACAGACACTAACCACAAATCTATGGATAACTTTTGTAAGTATGAATTGAAATTATAATTTGAAATTCAATTTAAGAGAGTGGTATATAATTTGGTGAGTATTGTGTCATCTACTAAAGTAATAGCCCAACTACCTGGAAGCCTTGTATACTCGTATATACCATCTAAAATCACTTTTTCACTAAAAGGTAACTAATTTTCTCGTAATAGCAATACCCTTTAGTGTTGAATTAAATATATTACTTCATTAAAGGAAATATTGATCACTCACGAATCTGATCAGTCGTGAATAATTTTTTTAGAAAACAACAAAACCAACTATTTTATTGGACCCAGCACAAAGACAAGATTTTTCACTTATCAATAAGATTTGAAAAAAAAACAATCCCTGTTTTCCCTGGAGAAAAGCAAAAAAGACGGAGATAGTTTCAGTACTTACATTATAAAAGTTTTGAAATATTTTCTCAAAATATCAAGAGCTATCTCAAGAACCACTGAACCAATACTAGGCTTGTTTGTACTCATTTAAATGCAGTTTTCATACTGACTCCAAATATGGTCATGAAAATTTACAATTCTGAGATTTTTTATTTAAAAAAAATTGAAAATGAAACTTGTCGTCTGCAGTCAACACCCGCGTGTAGAGAGTTATTACTTGCAAGGATAATAAATTGATACAAATTGCAATTGATACAAATTGCATTTCCTCTCATACAAAACGACTGCTCAGTGTCAGAAGTGTGTAATAGCTGCCTTGTAAACATTGGACAGATTACGCACAGTATATTGTTCATATCTACACATGGCAGCTACACATTGCAGCTATTGCACTTACCCACTTCTCTGGCACACTCAGCAGTCGAAAAATACAAATTACATCTTATCTAATCTTACGTTTATTTTCTTGCAGCTAGTTTTATGTGTCTTGTGTTTATAGTCTCTTGTTTTGCTTTTTTCATTTTTCTGTCTTATATATAAAAGAGATGGTCAATGCTGGCCTTTTTTTGCATTTTGACCATTCCTTCATAATCGTTTTGTTTAATCTGCCTTTAATTATATTAATGTTATTTTGTCTTTTGTTTAACTATGGAAATAAAGTTGAATTGAATGGGAACTCAAAACAACCAAGCATGAGTTTTACTGATTCCAAAAGAAGTAAACTCTTGTTTGTGGTGCTTTTGTTCGAAATCTGGAAAATAATCCGTTGTATGTAAATGAAAATATCATTGAAAAATAGACTTGTTGTATTTGCTTACACCAAACCCGAGTTTTAATCATTTGAGTAAAATCAACCATTCAGTGTATATTTCATGACAAAAGCGCCACAAACATGAATTTACTTCTTTTTGAATCGGCTTGTAGTTGCCATCTTAAATCATTACATTACTTATATTGCTTCAACATAAAAAGTCCAAGTTTCAAGAATGTTTTCAAAATATCCCGAGCTATCTCAAGAACCACTTTATCGATACTAGGCTTGTTTGTACTCATTTTAATACATTTTTCATGGTGATTCCAAATATGGTCATGTCAATGTACAATTCTGAATTTTGAAACAATTAAAGAAATAATTAGAGACTTGCCGTCTGCATGAAGAACAGCAATCTCCTCAAAATGAATTAATAAGTCCATACATCATTAACATGTAACTTCTCCATGACGTTAGCTGGTCGTGTATGTGTTGTAACAGTTTTAAAATCATCCATGGAGAAAAAGAAATGTCATACATTTTGGGGAAAATCACTCCGGTACAAATCTTTCCGAGACACCATGTACTTTGAAAGAAACGTGGCCAGAAGTTGTTTCTTGAATATATATAAATAACTAGCTATATGCATTAAACACAGAACGAGCGCGTTCCTTGTATGCGTGTTCCACAGGGAAATTTTCTTAATGCAGTAACAGAATTCACAGGGGTTTATTGAAAGGGGATTCCACTGTTTAGTTAATTTAACCAAATTTAATCGATATGCTCATTTCCTTT
Organism: Amphiura filiformis; assembly: GCF_039555335.1. Classification (NCBI taxonomy): domain Eukaryota; kingdom Metazoa; phylum Echinodermata; class Ophiuroidea; order Amphilepidida; family Amphiuridae; genus Amphiura; species Amphiura filiformis. Next base: position 11,979,879 of record NC_092629.1, read on the forward strand.
TGTCTTTTAAACTCTTCAAGGAAGTATGAAAATAACTTATGGCTGATTTTAGTCATTGTCTCGCTCGGGGTTTTCTTTCTTTTTAATTTTGTTTAGGGTAGCGTATAACTTATCGCTTACTAAGTATCCGCTGTGGTATTATTTCACATTGCAATTTAGACTTTAGAATATCAATGACTTTATCGTCAGCGATTGCGTTTAGCCAATGAAATTGGTCGTTCTTTCCATTTCACATAGAAACAAAACAGCCAATTGGACAATAGCTATACTTTCTAGTTTCTATTTTTGGTTATTACAATGGTTCAATGTGCTCTGACTTTCCTGTAAGATAACGCTTTCTTTAACGTCTAATTGAATGAACCCATTATGTTTAATGTTTTCATTATCATTATTATTTTAATAATAATTATAATAATAATAATAATAATAATAATAATAATAATAATAATGATAATGATGATGATGATGATGATGATGATGATGATGATGATGATAATAATAATAATAATAATAATAGTAATAATAATAATAATAATAACACTAATAATAATAATAACACTACTAATAATTATAATAATAATAATAATAATAATAATAATAATAACACTAATAATAATAATAATAATAATAACACTATTGATTTCTACAAAACAGGCAAAAATATTGGGAGAGCAAGAACATGTAAATAATGCTTGGCGAAGCATATTGTAGGAGACATTCTAACTTGTCAAGGTCAAACTCATCTCAGCAGTCCTATTTACATATTTTCTACTGTTTGAAACAATAGAACAGGGTAAAACCGCCGGTTCTCACAGGGCGCCGGCAGTGGATCGGTGGCTGGGTTTTTAGGGCACCCCTTATCAAATCTGACGGCATCCACTGCTCACAATATTGGACCTGCCTGTCGTATATCATACGGTAGAGGAGAGTTCCTATAGCTCATTCCCATTTTTAGTCTGTTAAATATTATTTTAATAACTGGAAAATATTTCTTAAGCAAGAACTAAATTACCGTCATAAAAACTCCCCTTTTTCTAAAATGAACGAAACTTGTTTTCAACTTCACGTCTGTTGCGCGTACTGCAAGCTCGTGCTATCGACACTCATGATGACGTGGGGTCGTCTACACCCTGATAGACAACACCCGAAATCATGAGATTGTCCAATCAGATTATGTGTCTACGAACTAGACCACTCCCACTGACTAAGATTGGAGGTTAATGAACTGTAAATGAAACCATATATAGACTATCCACAAACAAGTCCCAGCATCATCCGTTAACGAGGGCCGATCGTTCCATGAAGTGCCACAGACGAAACTATTCCGCACATGCCGCGTACTCCCTTTGCGCTGGGTTTTGACATACATATTGGTCACAGCGTTGCAGAAAATATTCGTGCTGTCTATATACTCCGGAAATTACAGAGGCGATAGTGTTCATGAAAATTTGTAATTATTACTTCATTTTGATATCTAATCAGTGCTATGAAGTCATTTTAGGCAGCAACGTGCTTGTATTAAAAGAAATAATAAAACCTGTTGTTGTAGAACTAGAATTACTTGTATGCAAATCCGAAAGTTGCAACAGATTATTTTCATTTCTTTGTTTGTTAAGCATGATTGCCAGTTTTTACGTAACGTTGTGCGCAAGGTACCACGAGGGCGTAAACAGATTAATTTACCGTGCCCACTGATAGTCGGTCACCGAATCAACTATTCACACACCGGATTTATTTGTCAACCTCACAGTCAATTAATTTATGTCAACATGTCCTTTTTTGAGATCGCATGCAAACATTGAACATCTCATTTACATAATAATGAACTCATGTCTGTGAGCCCATTTTAGTGGCCATTATCTTATTTACATAATGGTTTTGACCTCAAGTCATGAGTGGTGATTCAATGTTTAATTGGCATACTCCTCTAAATATTTTACCATAAAGTCTTATGGTGGAGGGCTTTTTTGTTGTGTAGTCCTACAAAGGTGGGATGACTAAAAAGTAGTCTGCTGGTACATGTTTTACCGTACTGTCCTATAGTGTAGGTTTTTTTATTTTTTTATTTTGTTGTTCTAATTTGATTGCTCTCCTTGGTCTCTTTGTCATTTAGATAACTTCCAACACCAACCTTCCTAGTTTAATTCTTTCAATCAAAATTTCACTCCTCTGCTAATGATCCCAAGTGAAAATCGAAGTAATACTGCAATATCAATATGGAACTACACCTTTATCTTGACAAATTATTTGCTCGCCCTATTCCTTTTAAAGGAATTTTTCTTACGGTCTTTCTCGTAAACGCGAAGACACACTATCGCATATACGTGAGGGCGTGATTGTTAGACATCAAACGATCGGCCCTCATGACTATGCGAGAATTCACAGCATACAAAGTGTGACTAAAGTAAATGTCGTGTGATTTCAATTTTAGCTCGGCGACCACACTGTTATGTATTATTGATAGCATTCGACCTTGGAAGTTACCTACCAGTATCGCAACTCTCAACTGAGACAAATACAGCTTATAAAAAAGAAGCTGAATATGTATTCAAGTTTAGAACCACGATAATTTTAGATGGTTTAAATCATCTTTTTGTGTTTTGTTTCTAGGAATGGTATGATGAATTTCTAAGATGGGATCCAGAAGACTACGGGGGCGTAGAAAGTATAAAAGTTAAATCAGATGAAGTATGGATGCCAGATATAACGTTATATAATTGGTAAGTATGAATAGCCATATGCTGCACCCAATCATAGCACATTGGGCTATGCCAGTTGAAATCCATACACCACCTATAGCAGACATAACACGTGTGAACTTCAAATAGGATTACTTGAATAGGTGACTCCAATATTTTGAAATCTACACAAGATTCAATACGGGGGTGTAAGGATTTGAACTGGAATAGCCCAAATTGAAGCACATACTATAACGTGGAATATCATAACCATTCCTTAACCCGACATCGACTTTCCATAATGCACATTATTTCGCTATTTTACATACCATACTTCTGTCTTCTCTACTATAGCCTGCATCATTATCTGCAACTACAACAAAGAAATTAAAGCTGTATCAAACTGATTGGTATCCACCCATGGGCTATTACATTTAAAGTTCATACTCCACCTGTGGAAGATTTTGAAAACATCTTCCACAAGGGGAGTATGAATTTCAAATGGAATTAGCATATTAGCCCACTCTATTTGAAACCCACTCTCCCTTTGTGGAATCTCTCGCAGAGGATGTATGGAATTCAAATGGAACTGCCAAATGTGTTCATCCCAAAATTCCAAAATCTTCCAACTAATCTTCTAGATTATGACCATTGCTTTTGTACCCTTTGGACACTGAAAGAAGAACTTCTGATATTTTATAACTTGATAAAGGCATTTTAAAATTTAATCCCATTCTGTGACCTTTGACCTCAATAACTAAATGTTCTCAAGGATGCCTTCTTGGCACCCAACTGATTCTGAATCTACATACCCCTGGTTGTTATTTAAAGTAAAACAATTATGCATTAGTACTCAACTTTACGACCATACGGCCATTGTGTTGCAAAGGGTCACAAAACTAATGTTGGTCGTGTCAAAAGGATATGTTTTTGCATTTGGAAGAAGCAGGCTTTTATTTGTAATAAACAATAAAAAATAAGGGTACTAATCATTTTGATACAGTCTGTGACATTAGTAGTCTATACTATATATACTGGAAGACCATATATAATTAGAATTTTTAAGTTTGAGTTTTCAATCATTTTCATGGACGACGTGTATAGCTTTTAACCAGATTCTGTTTATTTATCATAAATATATTGCTCGAATGAGAGAAACTATCCGGCAATTTTCACTCCTTCTCTGACAGTGTATTCAAGGTATCCAAAATTGACCATTTTGGTAATTCCCGAAATCCTTTGTAAAGAAACCTAAACTGCGTCATCGTCAAACCTAACCTACGTCACCGTCAATGCGCATGAGCAGTCGAGACCTTTTCGGTAAATCCCATCATTCCTTGTGTTCGACCCCAGATGTCGTCATTTGACGTCACGCCGACTTGCAATGCGCAGTGGATGTTCGATAAACGATTTGAAAATCGTCAAATGACGACATCTGGGGTCTAACCGTAAGGAGTTATGGTATTTACCGAAAGGTCAATTGACAATATAATGACCCGAATTAGGGTTCTTTTGCACATGATTTCAGAGATTGCTGATATAAATGACCATTTAGCAAAATGGCCGCTCCTGATTTGCTTTATGGACTTAATTGAAAATACTGGGACCTTTTTATACTTAACATATTTTAGGGCATTTGACGAGTTAGAATGCTGGATACTATAAACCAATAATTGAGACAACAATTATTTTGTTCATACTTTCTAGCATACACGACATTCTTACTGTGTATATTGTATCGATATCAAAATACAAGTTCAATATTGGCGTCTTTGCGAATATCATGAATTTGACATGAATTATTTTCTTATAATCTACATTCTATATCACGCATGCTGATATTTATTCTCTCTTTCTCTCTCTAGTCTCTTTCATCTTGCATTTTCCCGTGCTCTCTTAAATCACCTTTTCGGTAACTACCAAAAGCTTTTCGATTTAATCCTACGTAAGTCACAGAAGATGCGCACATCGTTACTGGGCAATTCAACAATAGACATCATATATAAATAACTAGACCAATCACGCCCCCAGGGGGCGATAGACAGTTGTCACTAAAAAATATCCAGAGGGCTTATTAGGGGAGGAGAGATATACGACGGCAAACGTTTATTTTGGCAGCTATTTTAGACCTAAAAATCGCAATGAAACAGGTTATTTCAGAAACAGTTTCGTGAAATCGTAGAGAGATGTGTCAAGATGGGGGAACAAAACTACCCTCCCGTAGCGAAAGGGCTTATTAACAAATTGATCTTTGTGAGATAATTGATTAAAACCGTGCTTAGCCTTTAAAGACTTGATATATGGTAACCTCCATTAATTTGGGTATTTATACTCTATTTTCAAAAAGTCAGTTAGGCAGTTTTTCATGGTATGGCAGAAAATGTCAGAATCCAACTAAAAATCATTTTAATGAAAGCGAGATAGCAGAGAGCGATTGTTTCCTCGCCTTGTACCACTGAGGTCCTGGGTTCAAACCTCGACCGTGCCCAAGGACTGTATGTGTATTTGGTGTTTTCCGATTTATGCTCGTTCCTGCAGGTTTTCTCCTTGATCTCCGGTTTCCTCCTGCTTTCAAAATCGGCGATTAGTTTTTTGGTTATCAAAACCTTCCTTCACCCAATGGACTTTGGGGATCACTGCACAGATAATTGGTGGATGTTACAATCTAAGTGCGGATACATTTGTGCCGGGTTTGGATACAACCGGCCTAGTTGATGCGATCTGATTGTGATGATTTACCAGGGCGCCAAAATTACAGCGCTTGAAAGATATGTACAAGCATTACCATCAGAAATTGCATAATGCAGAGAAAGCTGAACTACTTTGGCCATATTATCAGGAAACATAAAGGAATATAGAAAAACAGATGTTGCAACTCCCCCTATAGTTTTCAAAATCTATTGCCCCCTACCCTTCGTAGTTAAAACCCTATTGTAAAGAGGAAAGCTTCAGTATATTATTATTTCATTTTACTACTATCCGTGGTTAAGAAAAAAGGCATACTTCATGCACGGTTGTTTGATGACATGTAAAACTGTGCCATTTTAAAGTAAAGTTGAACAATGATGGCGTTATTTATCTTAAATCTTGTTTACATCTTTACAAGGGGTAGACACTTGTATAATGGCACTGGAACATCAAAAAAGACTAATAAATTTTGAAGTAATTTTTCAAAAAATACTTTTTTTCATGAAATACAAGGAATAACTCATATTAATTGGCAAATTTAGATTTAAAATATGTGTAAATAGCGCCCTCAGTTTGCACACAAATGTACAGTTTATATAATAAAAATTACTGTAAAAAAGCAACAAAAAAATTGAATAATTTGATATAGATACGAAAATCTATGTTTAAAATAGCAAAAAATTATATGTGAATATGAGTGTCATAGCTGTTGGTATTGTCCAGGTCTAGAATTGAATGTTTGTTAGAAACGTTGATCACATCAAACAACCGTGCATGGGGTCAAAAATCGACCTGGAAAGATTGCGCCAAAAATGCATATTTCATGTGGGCCATTAATTAAAATGTGGCCAACATTCATAAAACAAAAAAATATTCCCTAGAATGGAGTGTTTAGATTAACATATAACTCAAAAATGACAAGTTTTTGTTTCAAAAAATTGAGGCAAACTATGTGCTTGTTGTGGCTTTCTCCACAATGATTGTTTGTGCAACAAATAATATATTTATATTTAGTTCTTGGCTGATTTCCTTTAAAATGCATACATTTATAATCTTCCATGATTAATTAAGAGACATTGCAGCACTTTTAATTATTGTATTTATGAGTGCACAGTCTTTATGAATGATGATGAATGTAGAAATCTCGATCAGTCAATATTGACCTTTTTGCTTGCTGTTATGCTGTGTCATAGCCTTGTTCAAAGCCACCAATTTGAGTGAATAAAATTTATATTAAAACTTGTCTATTCATCTTTACGGTTATGTTTCAAAATACACCATCGTTGTTCTTGAATTGAATGAGTTCTTGTCCATTTTTTTCAGCTGTAAGGCTGACATTTTACTACCTCGCTGAACGATAGCGATTGGTTTTTAGATATTATAACTCAATTTTCTGACAACGTGGTTGCATAGTGACAATGTGCGCATCGATGTGACGTGTAATAGCGAAAGATTTAGGGGTTTTCCGAAATGGTCAATATCGTGATGAGCACGTTGATTCTTGAAGATATTCATCAGGAATGTTCATGGTAGAATTGTTAGTCCAATAAAATACCACTTACATGAAGACGTTTCGAAATCTGCCCATTTTCGTTTTCGATCCTATTGTTGCAATGACGATCTGTTTACAGCTTGTATTGACTGCTGCTTATCAATCGAGTTGCCAGTAGTCAACATCAGCTGTACACAGATTATCAAAATTATCAAACTGGCTACTTACTTTATATGTTTTAGTTGCATAACTATTTAATTTCAGAGGGTCCTAAATACTAAATCTTGAATTAGCGAACAGTTGATCAGCCTTTTAGGTCCAGAGGGCGGCATATGAGTTATTTTATGGTGTCAGAACAAAAGAGGGCATATACAGGATTAGTTACATAGACATATCACCTAGACTTATGATTGTCCATACCTTACCACAGCGGGAGGTTAAACCACGTATCCATGGTGATTTTAATGGATTGGCGAAGTTACTAGGCACGGAGAAATCACCGAGCACCATTGCGTGCATGTCTGGAAAGAACGACGCGCTCGTTTTGCGTGATTGCTGCGCCGTTAGCATCCGCGTCAAATGCAACACGCGTCCAGTTTGCGTCTTTATACCAAAATTGTTGCTATGCCGTGTCGGCCAGTACGCGAATTAAAGTCATTAGTCTAGGTACTCGTTTGTCTAGTACCACGAGATTAATCTCCTGTTTGCTAATTCAAGAGATTCCTTCCGAAACATGAGTTTAACAAACTCAAAATCATACCATTGATAGGTATAAAATGCTTGCATTTGATTATAATGACGATATCGCAAAGGTTTGATATTTCATTATAAAGTAATACATATAAGTTTGAAATATCGTACTACGAAAAATCAAACTGTGACGTGACGTACATGGTAATAATGGACGAAATGTTATAGTCGCTTAAAAATCCACTCGAAATAGGCCATCAAAAATTTCTATTTCATTCGCGCCTATTTTTTCTTCATTTCTGTCTCAAAAATCAACAAACGTAATTACTCATGCTCTACTCTATCTCTAATTTCAACTGGAAAGTCATTTTCATATCTTGTTTTGTTTCCATAGCAACTGACAAGTCAAAAATATATCTTTTAATTTCTGCTCTGATCTTTTTACCCTGCTCATCAACTTTCCCTTTCTTCGTGATGACTACCTTCATATTTCGATTTGGAACACCTTGGTGTGCTGCGGCAGCACACGAGTGGTTCATATCTCGAAACCCTTTTCTGCACTGCATGTTAAGCCCTGAATTCTCGAACCTTTATCTGTTAAATTTAATAGCAATATTCTTCATATCGCCGGCCCTATTGTGTTTTTAATTGACGACATGTAAAATATTGCTTTTGATTATAAATGTTCTAGAATTGTGGCTTGGAAAACAAATCATCATAAATACATAAAAACGCGCATCCAGCACTTAAACACCTAGAGCCTAGCGAGCTTCTCAAAAACCACTAAAGAATCCTAAAAACAAAAACCTGCTCCCTTGCATGATTACCTATTCAAAAATATCATTAAAACAAAATCTCTTCTATCTTAAAAAAAACCACACAGATTTGTCACGTCAAAAGGAAGATACGTTTAACAGAGTAAATTCATCTGTAGAACTGTGCCTTTCTTTTGCAAGATGACATCTGCGTGAGTAAAATGATCTAGAATCACTTATTCCGGTCTTTCTAGACTATAATACCCAAAACAACGTACATGTTTTGCATCCTTTTATCTATTCTCGCTCAATATAGGGCTGGTGATAATTATCATGCCTATATGTCAAAGCAGATCAACGTAGTCTATAAGGATGGGAAAATCAATTGGGCAGCGCCTGTAATTATCAAGTCTCATTGTACCATAGATGTCACGTCTTTTCCATTTGATATGCAAGCCTGCGAATTGAAATTTGGGCCATGGCAGTACAGCGGCAAGGAAGTAACTTTACACGGTGAAGGTACGCACTTTATAATCATACTTTTATTGTCACAAAAGCTCCCTCTTTTTTTCTTTCTCTCTCTTTATTTTCTATTGCTCTTCAACCAACAACACTGTCCTACCTACCATCACCTGACAGCGCTGCTGATAAATATATACCATACATGGACAAGAAGGTCAACGTTGTTTACCATAATGGCTTGGTAAACTGGGCTTCCCCCATTATTATCAAGTCGCATTGTACCATTGATGTAACCCATTTTCCTTTTGATAAGCAAGGATGTGAATTGAAGTTCGGACCGTGGCAATATAGTGGCAAGGAAGTGGTACTTAATGGCGAAGGTAGGTTTTATGTGATCTGCTCCCACGATATGAGTGTTAAGTCGCATGTTAGGTGATACGAGACGTTCCAACTGTAGAGTTGATGTTCTTTGCTTGAAAACACCTGTATTGGCACTAGTATGTCATTTGTGGATGGGGACAGAATTGACAGAGTGCACCATATTATGTCCCCATTCACAATGGGCATACCACTGACTGTACTATATAGGTGTCTTCATTCAACGAACATCAACTCAACAATTGAAAGGTCTCGAAACCACCAATTTGTTACCTTACGCTCATTTTGTGGGAGCAGGTTACATAATGTATCGATGTTAATGTTTGTTTTATACCAATCGAATTGAAGCAATGTTTATTGCTGGTTAATCTAATGTTAAGGAGCAGCGACTGCAGCGTGGCACAGTAGTTTAAAGTGTTCCCAACGAAAGGTTACAAATTGTACGCTTTATTTCCACAAAGTCATTTTCAAAACTTAAAATTTCCGGTTTAATAAAAAGAAACTTTATTGGTAGTTTGGTATTAGTCATCAGGGTCATCGCATTTCATATGATCAAATTCAATAATCATTAGCAGCTCTCCTCGCAAACGTGTGTGTGTATGTGGGGAGGGGGGTGTGCACTGTGGTTTGTCATTGTACATGTATTATAGTCATTTGTAAATGTTATGTCCACCTTTAGGCGTCAAAAGTGAAATTATCTCTGCCTTATCGCCAGACAATTTACATAAACGGGCCTTGTCTGGGCCTTTACAAACCTAACCCTCGGGTAAGGTGGAAATAAAACACCTATGTGTTTTTTATATACGTCACTTTATCTGGAATAAGGCTCCTTGTCTGCGAATAACCCACCTTAACTTGATATAGGCTCGTTAACTTGGTTTTGTCGTGGTCTATGCCCCTTATCCGCGTATTAACGTATGTAAAGAATAAATCCTTAAAGATTAACTTCTCTAAAGATTCCGACTAATCGACTTCTTGATCACACTTCCGGCCTCTTTAATACCCATAACATCATGAATATGCTAATTAGCCATTAGTTTTCATGACCCTATGAATATGCTAAGTATACTCATTAATATTCAGATATGCTGATTAGAAACACCATCTTCATTAATTTGCAAAGCGAAAGAAAACGTTCGTAAAGACTATATTACTACTCATGTGTTGTTTGGTTGAAACCAAGCATCATGCAGTTATTGTTAACTACATGTATACACACAACACAGGGGCACTCACAATAGGCAATTGAACCCTACTGGTAGCGCTGTGTTGTAGCTATATGGGTTGAACTAGTTAGCATCATATATCAAAAAGTATAAAAGCTATGATTTTAGTACTTGCTCTATGTTTCAATTACTTATTCTTTTCCAAATATCTGAATCTTCAACCCGGTACAAGCTTTAATAACGGGGGAACATACATTTTATTAAAAAGAAATCCTACCATCTATCCAAACTCCCCGTGTTATTCCAATGCACATTTTGCTTCACCGGGCAGTCATTTTTTTGGTTGTATTTGGAAGATTTGTGTCATAAAACCGTCATAGGTACAAATTTAGTACTTTCTGTCAATCAATTATGGCTTATTCTCTACATGTCAATCTTTAAATAATTGGCATAGTCCTTATAATAACGGTGGTCCGCCTTGATGAGTAAATGACAGCAAACAGCTGCAAACCAGTGAAAAATACCCCAAAACTCGGTCAGTGGAGCTCCGCTCGTACATGTCAATAGTGTCATTATCGATTGGATTAGTCGTCCGTAGCGGACAATTCGATCGCTCATTGGATCAATATTATCAGGTGGTAATAAATTTGCATTGGACAATAGATTACTATATAATGGTTTAGTACTGCATATATCGGTTTAATCTTCAATAAGCGGGTTTATGGCTGGAAAGGTCACGGTGAATATGCCGTGGACGACACTGCACTATGGTTGAATAGCAAAATAAAATTCATAGATTTTAATTATTTTAAGGTGAGCTTCGGCAACCATCTCCACTATCGTGATCCACTAATCTCTAGATAAGGGTGAAATGTTTATCACTTAAATGAATGCAAAGAATGGATCTACTAAATTTAGATGTAAATACGAGCATTTGGGTGCAAATACGAGCATTTAGTACGCCGAAATCCAGATAAAAAATTATATTTGGTGGCCCATAAGTAAATTATTACGTGCTGATAGAATACATTAAGAAAGTAATTCTAATTTAAATCTCTTTAAATTCTATTTAAATACTTACATTTTCAATCGTAATTTTCAAAGAGCGTCTTTTCCGTCATCAGTGTTGTATCCTCTACCGTGACGTTGATGGTGTATTTTAGGAAAATGTAATTTCACGGCCCAGCCCTGTTACGGATGAGGTTCAGTCTCTTTTTAGATATTGATGATAGCTTGAATCACAAATTAAAAGAATGTATTAAACGATCAGGAACTAAACTAAGGAAGGAGTAATAACGTAGACTCTGAGTATACAATAAGTGAGCAGTCAACTTGTCCCGGATCTTATACCCGCATTAACAGTGTGTAATAAAGGTTTGAACTACAATCTAAATCCCCGAGAATTTGGATTATTCAAAGCGAGGGTGGTTGGATGTAGACTACTCCATAGTCTACTTGCTAAGATTATTATCCAACACGTGTATTTGTTATATTTATGGCCACTCAGGTTAATATATTTCAATGCATGTGTACGTGTATAGAGAAATCCATATCCGGTAACCACCCCAGTAAGTAGGCATTTAAGTTAACGGACTTTTATACCAAGCAAAGGAGCTAGATACATTATTTTTAAATTCGCTTATAAATTAGAGGGCAAATGAAAACGAATTTATGTTTAATTATTATAAATATGATAGTTTATTTATTTATTTATTCAATTTATGAAGAAACATCCTCATGCCCTGCCCAACATCATTCTAGCTGGGGATTGTAATTTCCCAGATATGGATTGAGAGAACATCAGCGCCACTTCACCTAAAAGTAGGGGTGCACACCAGTCCTTCATTGATTTTATCAGTGAGCATGCGCTGGCAAATGTTATCACTAAACCAAGCCCCAACAGCATTCTGGATCTGCTTTTGACAACAAATTCTAGCCTCAGTCCAAACCTCTTCAACACCAGAGGTATAGTGGTCTATTGCCATTTGGTCTAATACCATTTCGTCTAATTCCCGTTTAGTCTATATTCAATTGGTCTATTACCAGAAAGGCTAATTGTCACGTTGTCTAATAATCATATTGTCTCATGTCCATTTAGTCTAATATTGTTTGGTCTAATAACCGGTATGTCTACTAACCATATAGTCTAATAACCATTTGGTCAAATATTTCTTTAATAACCATTTGGTCTAATACCCATTTGGTCTAATAGCCGTTAAGTTTAATACTCGTATGGTCTAATAACCATTTAGTCTAATACCATTTCGTCTATTTATTAATAATCTAAATGCTTGTAAGAATAAATGGTTTGTAGACCAAATGAGTATTAGACCAAATGGCTATTAGACCTATTGGTTATAAACCAAATGGATATTAGACTAAATGGTTCTTAGACTAAATGGTTTTAGACTTATTGGTTATTAGCATAAATGGTTATCGGACCAAATGGTTATCGGACCGAATGGTTAAAGGACCAAATGATTATTGGACGTAGTGGATATAGACCAAATGGGTGTAGACGAAATGGATGTAGACGAAATTGATATTAGACCAAATGGCATTAGACCAAATGGCAAATCCCCGTATTAGTGACTATGACTTTGTATATTTTGACATGTCTCCAAAGCGGAGACGCATACAGCCTCGTAAGATATGGAACTACAAGAAAGGGGATTCTGACCAAGTCAGGATATCTCTCCAGCAAGCTACTGAGAACTTTTTCTTCTCGCCACCTGATTCAATATCTGTTTGGCGAGAACTGGGAGTTATTCAAGTGTAGTATTTTAGTGCTATGGAAAACATTCCCCACACATTTTCAAATGGGAAAATATCACACCCATGGATATCTCCTAATACCAAACGGCAGATGAGTAAGCGTGATAGACTGTATAGCAAACCTAGATCATCAAAGAACCAAGATGTCTGGTCTAAATACAAGATTCATGTAACCTGGTATAAAAATGGTCTCCACAGCGCACACAAACTACGTTAACAATGTTGTAGGTTCAAGCATTACTTCGGACTGTAAAAAGTTCTGGACGTACACAAAATCCAAACGCAAAGACAGTAATGGTATATCACATTGAGCACTAACAACAGAGTTCATGTCACCAACAAGGCCAAGGCAAATGTGATGCGATCAAGCAAAATGAGTCTGATGTCGATCAGTTTTCAATCTCATTATATGTGCCATTCTCAGAGGCGAGTGGCCCAGACAATATTCCCGCCAGAATGCTGCACGACGCCGCCAGACTACGCCAGCAATCATACAGTGGAGGGTGTATACCATCTGACTGGTCCAAGGCGAGAGTCACCGGAAACTTCAAAAAGGGTGACAAGACCAGCCCTAAAAATTACAGACCAATGAGCCTCACATGCATATGTTGTAAAATTCAAGAACATAATTCTCAGTCACCTTGTCAAACATCTTATTCGCCAAAATATCATCATAGACAACCAGCATGGTTTTAGGGAGACACAACTTATCCAGACAGTAGATGACTGGGCACATACCCTCAACATACGTGGTCAATATGATGTCCTTTTGCTAGACTTCAGGAGAGCGTTAAGTGCCCCATGAATATCTCCTTCAGGCAGACTTGGGACATGAGTTTCAACGTCAAAAAAGCGTTTATTTCGCTATTATAATTGAAGACCGAATTAAAAAGACTAGCTTGCGTATGCCGTCCTGTCAACCAGACCAAAAATGCCATACTGCGCAGGTCAGCAACCAATCACGGCGCGCCTTTGTCATGACGTCAGACGCAAACTAGTATTTTTAATTCGGTATTTAATTATACCAGCAAGCACCAACCTCTTGAACATGCTTACGTCATTAATGAGGATGTTATCCCAAAGGAAAATTACTTTTTTACATACTCGGGTGTCACCATCACATCAAACCTGTCTCGGATCAAGCACATAGAAGCCATCAGAGCGAAAGCCTCTAGGACGCTGTGATTGATACGCAGAAATACCTTGTGATGTCTCTGTCAAGGGGCGAGCGTACTGTGGTATATTTGCCACAAGAAATAGACACCCAAATTAACACACGCCGGACATTTATGTACCAGTTCAGAGAGCGTTTATTTACACGTTGCTGAGGTCAAAGGTCAGGATGAGCCGTGATCAATTCCGGTAACGATAAGGGCGCAACACACTAAATGTAGGATATCACAACTCCTCCCTCCTAAATATGATGTTCAATAAACATTACAGTAAAACATTATTGTATGGTAAACAACAACTTTTGCATTGAAATGTATGTACCTTGTTATACAACAGTTACTCTGCAAATAAAACATGTTTATGCTGATACATTATGATGTACATTCAGTTCTTTGTTGTTTTGTTTTACTTTGAGCATTTTAGTGACCATACTCCAAAAACCTGGTAGTAACTTTAACTGTTTAATGGACAGTGATCAACACTGTCAAACCTGTACTGTTTTAACCAGTACTTTCACTTCAACAGTTCACAGCAGAAATCAGAGCTACAGATCCAACCTTTTTGGAGGACCACAATGTCGCCTAGGATTTCTGCGTGGTGGCATCATGTTTGCTTGCGCATTTACATTAGCGCGTACATTTGCACGTACTGGTTGCACACCATCATTTGCAACATTTGGCACCTCATCAGGCACTGCCACATCTGGTTCTACTGCAGGCTTTTCAGCAGAACTAGTGCCAATTATCAGGTGATCAATGTGAACATGACGCATTTGCTCTTGCACCTTAACCATATAACTGAGGGGGCCAAGACGCTGCATGATGATGCCATGCTTCCATTTCTGACTACCTCTAAAATTGCGAACCATTACCACGTCGCCAGGCGCAAAGTCTCTAAGCTTGTTTTGCGTGTCACCTTGAACTTTCATCTGTTTATCCTCTGCGAACTTTCGTAGAGAAGGTTTTAGCATGCTGAGTCGTGTTCGTAGCTTGCGTTTTAGGAAAAGCTCTGCTGGCGTACATTGCGTGAAGGTATGCGGAGTGGACCGATACACGAAAAGCCAGTTGGCAATCTTATGTTGCAAAGTCATTGTACTCTGTTGTGCACTTTTCAGGTACCGTTTCACCTCCTGAACCATTCGCTCTGCTGCTCCATTTGACGCTGGATGATACGGTGGAACACGGATATGCTTTATTCCGTTATTGTTCATGAACGTAGCAAATTCCTGAGACGTAAACTGAGGACCGTTGTCACTGACCATAGTCTCTGGGAAACCATACGCTGCAAACCAGTTTCTAAGAATGTCTATGGTTTTGCTAGTTGTAGTGTTGGTTCCCATGGGAAAACATTCTGGCCATTTGCTGTGTGCGTCCACCATTATCAAAAAATGCTGTCCGTCCTTCTCTGCATAGTCTAAGTGTACACGTTGCAGGGGACGAGTTGCCCACTGCCAAGTATGCAGGGGTGCAGTAGGTGGAGTGTTTTTCACCTGTTTACATGGAACACACTTTTGTGCCATGATTTCTATGTCAGTGTCCAACTTAGGCCACCACAGATGGCTACGTGCGAGTGCTTTCATGCGTGTAATGCCCAAGTGTCCACAGTCATGCAACTCTTGAAGAATGCGGTCATGGAGCTGATGTGGAATTACCACTCTCCTACCCCATAACAAACAGTTTTGTTCCAAATATAATTCAGTCCTGCGTATGAAATATGGTTGTAGTTGTGGGTCATTACATGTTTCTGGCCAACCGTATGCGGTATACTCAATTGCGCGTGCTAACACTTCATCTTTGCGAGAGCCAGTAGCAATTTCTTTAGCGTCAATTGGTATTGCATTGATAACATTTACATCATATAACTGTTCCTCCATGTGCAGAAAATCACTTGTTTCTGTCGGCATTGGTAACCGCGATAACGCATCTGCATTACCGTGCTCTAGTGTATTGCGATACAATATGCTGTACTGATGTGCTTGCAAAATTACAGCCCAACGCTGAAGTCTCTGTGCAGCTAAGGTAGGAATACCATGTTTTGGTCCGAAAATGGTGACAAGGGGCTTGTGATCTGTCACTAGCGTAAATTGACGGCCATAAACATAGGGATGAAATTTCTTTATAGCAAATATGATTGCTAATCCCTCTTTCTCCAACTGGGAGTAATTTTGTTCTGTGCGATCAAGCGCTCTAGACGCGAATGCAATCGGTCGTTCTTCACCGTTTTCCATCACATGAGTCAAAACTGCACCAACTCCAAAAGGTGATGCATCACATTCTAATTTCAGGGGCTTTGTGACATCATAATGTGTCAGAACATCTGCTGACACAAGTGCATCTTTTGCACATTGGAATGATACCGTGCATGCTTCATTCCAATTCCACGGTACATCAGCCTTCAAAAGGTCATGGAGTGGTTTCAGTTCTGATGACAAGTGCGGAATAAATCTCGCGTAATACTGTATCATGCCAAGAAAACTGCGCAGCTGCGTGATATTTTCTGGCTGCGGTACACTTGCAATCGCTTCTACCTTCGACGGTGTAGGGTGTAGTCCTGCCGCGTCAATCAGATGACCTAGATATTCCACTTGAGGTTGCATAAATGCGCATTTTGCGTTTTTCAACCGAAGACCGTGCGCGTCAAGTCGCTGCAAGACTGCGTCAAGTCGCTGCAAATGCACTGCTTCATTTTCCCCTGTAATTAAGATGTCATCCAAGTAACATAACACACCAGGAATTCCTTGAAGGACTTGTTCCATTGTTGACTGGAACATAGAGGGTGCGCTAGCAACACCATACGGCAATCTGGTATAACGAAAAAGACCCATATGGGTATTGATGGTTACATATTGCTGGGATGACTCTTCAAGTGGCATTTGTTGATATGCCTGACTCAAATCTAACTTAGTGAACATTTGTCCACCAGCCAGTGTAGAAAACAAATCCTGTGGATTTGGTAAAGGATATTTATCGATATCCAAAACATCATTGAGGGTGACCTTAAAATCCCCACATACTCGAATGCTACCATCAGCTTTAACCACCGGTACCACTGACGTTGCCCAGTCAGAGTGTGATACTGGCACTAAAATGCCATCAGACTGCAAACGCTTGTATTCATCCTCTAACTTGGCACGGAGTGAGTACGGTACGTTTCTAGCTTTCTTAAACCTTGGTGTGGCATTAGGCTTGACATGTAATTTGGCTTGAATTGTCATGGTCCCAAGACCTGGTTTAAACACATTGGGGTACCTAGTCAGAACTTGATCAAGATCAGAAGTGTGAACCACCGTGTGGAACAACTGCTCCCAATTTAGGCGGATCTCAGCAAGCCAGTTTCTGCCAAATATTGGTGGTTTGTTTGCTACATTGGCTACAACAAGTACTAAGACCTTCTGTTGACCCTCATATGACACATGGACTTGTGCTTCCCCAAGCAGAGGAAGAATTTCGTTTCCATAAGTTTCTAACTTTAAATCAGTTTTGTGTAGCTTGATACCACTCAATTCTCATGGTACAAGTCCCTAGGTACTATTGTATACGCAGATCCAGAATCCACTTGCAAACGCAGTGGTTGCTCATTAATATTCACTGTGACCCAAATTGGTTTCACATTACTATCACCAACACTGAACAAACCTAATGGTTCTTCCTCTTGTTGAGTGTGCACAGGTCCAGACCTCATATTTGACTCTGTACTATCATGGCTGGTATTATTTGACACATTTTGTGATGACACATTAGTTGCACTATTTGACACATCTGTATTATTGACATGACTTGTTACATAATGGGCTTGACTTGGTGCTGGTGACCGTGTTGTGTTATCTTGACTGCTCCTACATGCCTTTGCAATGTGCCCTTTTTTGTTGCACTTATGGCATGTCGCATCCTTGAAACGACATTTCTGGGGGTCATGTGGGCCTTTTTGACAACGATAACACAATTTCTTATCACCATCACCTGTACCCTTAGGCCTCTGATTTTGCCTTTGACTTCTATATGGTCTGTGTGACTGATAATGTACAGAACTAGACTCATTACTAGTACTTAATTTACTACCGCTTGCATTTGCAACGGCTTGCGACTCTCTCGCTGCGACTTCATTTGCTAACGCGGTATCTAACGCGGTTTTAAAGTCCAAATCCTTTACTGCGAGAAGCTTCCTTTGAGTTGCTTTATTCGCTAAACCCAAAACCAAAAAATCACAGAGTGCATCCTTTAGGAAATCACCAAATTCACATGTGATACTAAGCTGTCGTAGCGCAGCTGAAAATTCTGATACACTCTCATTGGGCTTCTGTTTACGCTGGTAGAATTTAAAACGCTCAGCTATCTTTAATGGCTTTCCACAGAAGTGCTCCTTTAATATCTCCACCAGCTGTGCATATGACTTATCTGATACCTTTTCCGGCGCTACTTGTGACTTCAATAACTGGTACGTCTGCGGCTCGATGCATGTAACGAGATGTGATGCCTTGTTTTGCTTTTATGTCAGTCGCCGTAAAAAAGTGTTCCAATCGCTCGATATACGACTCAAAGTCTTCTATATCTCGATTGAATTTATCCATGGTAATTTTCGCCATCTTCGTCGCCAATTTGTGGTATATTTGCCACAAGAAATAGACACCCAAATTAACACACGCCGGACATTTATGTACCAGTTCAGAGAGCGTTTATTTACACGTTGCTGAGGTCAAAGGTCAGGATGAGCCGTGATCAATTCCGGTAACGATAAGGGCGCAACACACTAAATGTAGGATATCACACGTACCAGAGTCTAGTTAGACCACAACTCGAATACGCATCCACAGTGTGGAAACTTTACACCCAGAGTGACAAGAGCAAGGTGGAAAGTGTGACTAGATTGCAGTACGAGACTACAGAAGAACATCAAGAGTCTCTGCAATGCTGAACACACTCACATGAGACACACTGGAGGACAGACGACTCCTTGCCCAAGGGATCATGTTCTATAAGATCTACAATGACGGCGTTAACATCACCATCCCCCAGCATTTTGAACCAAACCAGAGGCCAGCTAGAGGTCTGCATCATCTCCGGTTTCACCAGGTCATCACACATCTCAACTCATACAAGTACTGACTCCTTTTACCCCCTGGTGATAATAATCTGGAACATCCTACCATTGTAAGCAGTTACAGCATTAACACATCAAAGCTTCAGTTTGGCAGTTTTACCAGCCATCCGAAGATTGCAGCCTCCTGCTTCCATCAATGTTCTTTTGCTGTTCACCGTTTTTGTATTATAATTTGCTGTTGAACCGCACTGCACCATTCAACATCCGGGACAGCGAGATTTGCTTTTAAGGATGATAAAGAATCAAGAATCAAGTATTAAGTTATTGTAACATATCAAAGCCACGTGCGAAAGTGACGTACATTTCGATTGTGTATTTCAGCCAATCATAATCGCTCTTAATTTGCGATGGGCTACGGTCCTTTTAAGGGATCTGGAATGAGCGTTTATGGCGTTTCGACAGTATTTTTTGGGGACATGAGAGCACATCAGACGTATCGAATTGCATTCTGAATACGAAGCATGTCTTTTTGATATCAAATAATTTTCATTTTTTGAAGTTCACGATATAATACAAATTTTATGACAAATTATTAAAATTTGATATTTTTCAAATTTTTGATATATAACAGTCCTCGAAGTAAATTTTATAAATCTAATGATATATTCTTAAAGTGTATGTAGCTGGGAGGAAAAGCCGACGATCAATTGAACATTTTGACCTTTTATATTGAAAATATGGATTTTTTCCCCAAAAGACCTATTTTTTTTGGTGTTTTGGGAAACAAAAATCCATATCTTCAATTTTATATGAAAGGTCAAAATTTTCAATTGATCTTCGGCTTTTCATCCCACTTACATACACTTTAAGTATAAATCATCAGATTTATAAAGTTTACTTCGAGTACTGTTAAATATCAAAAATATCAATTTTAATGATTTGCCATAAAATGTGTATTGCATTGCGAATTTTAAAAAATCCAAATTATTTGATATCAGAAGGACATTCTTCGTATTCAGAATGCAATTCGATATGTCTGATGTGCTCTAATGTCCCACAATAAATACTGTCCAAACGTTCATACCCCTTCCCTTAATACGGAAGTTACGTACATTTCGATTGGAGGTAAATATCCATATATCGGTATTTTAGCCAATTATAATCGTTCTTTATAACGCTAAATATTTTATGATGAGATTTTTGAGTGATTTAAATCAAATTTCACGATATAAAACCTACAAGCAATAAATGTAGCATCACAATTATAATTCGGCTTTAAGTTCAGATAAAAAAAGGCTCTAATCATTTCCTAGGACCGTGTTTAGTTCTGATCAAAAGGGGGTCAAGAGGTCATGTTTTGAAATCAAATACCTCTCGCTGGTTAGCCAGCGAGAGAAATATAACATACTTACAACGGGGTATTTTGTCGCACCTCAACAGTTTTAGAATAACATAGTTTTGCTAAAAACACAAACACATTTAGAATTGTTTGTGGAGATTTCATGATAATATGTTAATTCAATGGCGACGTCAAAAATGGCGATATCGCAACAACCACCACCTGAAAAATTAATAAGTCCAACTGGCTGTGTGCACCCACATACACACAATATATAAAAAAAAATTCAAAATAATAGATGTAAATATTACTTAATGGAAAGACAACTTTGTTTGTTCTATAGAAATAATTTGATAAAGACTCCGCGTTTAATTTTACAGACTCATGAACTAGATATGCGATATTAAACGAAACTTATAAACCTATTTTCCTGTTATAAAGTGTTTATTAAAGTAGAGCATATATGGAAAGGGATACATTGTTCGTGTTTTCTGATTGATACCAATAGATGGCGCTATAACAGGATGAGAAACAGGCAATTATCTATTCTTTGTCAGGGAAATCCTTTCTTCTTTTTTACAAACGTGACTGAATATATAAGTGTAGTGATAGACAATTCGTATGAACTTAAACTTAATAGCTGAATATGAATACAGGATAAACAAACTTTCATTTGAAATCAGGTTTGTGTGTTCCTTGTTTTAATCATATCATTTATTAAATTCAAAAAGATGTCTAGTCTGCACAAAAATTCCTAAAATTTTACATGCATCGCCACCGCCGCTTCACCACCGATATTCTATTCAGGTTTATTCAGGTTAATATCTGTTCTGTTTACACATTTTCACGTTCAAAATGTTGTTATTACACCAACGTTAAAGCCATGTTATAACATGTCCATAAAAAAACTATTTCTTTTCTATAAAATATTAGCTTTTACAGTCAGATATGTCCCCTTTTAATTTTAAGCTGAACAACTGAGGTAAAGCAAAGAAAATTGGAATTTACTACTAGCGTCGATGTCGCAAATGCGTGTCACTCCATTCGGCTGTGCTACGATACGATCCTTTATGTGTGTCGCCATGTGCATGTACTGTGTTATGAACATCGAGTGCGCGTTCGACTAATATTTCTGTCGTAATAATAAAACGACGGTTCCTGCGTTTTATTCAAAATCTCGGATTGTGACTAAACTACAGCACCTAGAGTCTTGATTTTGGCACGGTATGTTAGTTTAATAAAGTACATTATAATTATGTAAAAAAACAGAATTTTGAAACAAATTGAGGGCGTCTTCCTCAGCTATATTATAATATGGCTTTAATTCCAAAATGTGAAACAATTCCAAAATGTGAAACATTTGTAAATTGTAATAATCAGGCTGTAAATTTAAAATGAGCTCAATCTGGAAAAAAGAATACTCTGTAACAACAAAGTTAACCTGAAATATGAGAGTAAAAGTCTAAAGCCTCCGACTATTTGGGTGATACCTTAGACGCGAAATTTGGCTTAAAAGGACTTCAGAAATCGTCGTATTCAGGTGACGATTTTTAAAAGAAAACATAACAGGATTACTAACTTACCCTACAGATTTTACTAACAATTAACTTAACGTAAATGCAA